>NC_134537.1:38639618-38939618 GCF_050624435.1 Tenrec ecaudatus | reverse complement strand
CCGGAGACCCATGAGAATGAATGACTGGGGGGGGGGCGGTTCCTATTGCAGTGCACCCCAGGGCCCACTACTAGTCCTGCATTATCAGTGTGTGGTTAGTGACCCTCGGGTTCTCGCAGTGACTCCTCTTGGCTCTCAGAGCAGAAATGGAAGGCCCGGAGGGAGGGGAACAGCACACAGAGCCTGGGGGAGGTGTGGTTCTTTTCCGGGGAAACAGGCGCTAGCCTCCCCTTTGTACACCCCACTCCAGGGTGCCACCCAGTCCTTATCAGGAATAAGGTATTGTGTGGGAAGCAGCTGCCCCCTCCCCCATTGGCTACCACCCCAAACCTACCCAATCGCCTGGGTCAACCCGTCAGGCGCTAAGTCCATGAACTTAACCACTGCAGTGGTGCTGGCAGGAGACAGGTAGAGGCATTTCTCAAGGTTATTTTTTAGGAAACACAGCTCGCTGGCCTGCGGACTATGATGTAGAGTCCTTCCTGGCCCGACTCAGCACAGCCATAGAAAGATCTTTCTCCTCAGATGGTATAACTCCCTGGCTTGGAAGCCTCCTTCCCAAGCCTGCTGGAGCTGGCCACTGCTCCCCTTTCCAGCCCTGCTTGGAAGCCTGCTCCCTGTGCTCATGGCACTGTGCACGCTGGCCTCCTGAGGGCATCTAGTGACTGTCCAACTCCTGCCCCATCCACGCTCCCAAAGGCTGTGCCCTTCTGACCTTTCAGACCTTAGAGGGGCTGACCTGACTCCTCTCCCGCCCTCCAACTGCTCCCCGACAGCGCCAGATCTCACTGCATGCACCTCGCTCCTTCCCAAAGTGCCTTGCTCCCTACTTTATCTGCCCCCACTGGACCACAGGGCCTATGTCTATCCGGTTCCCCACGAGATCCCCAAAGTCTAGAGCAGGGCCTGCTGTGGAAGGGACCCAGTGGGAGGAGCGAGCTGTCCCCCAGGACTCACTGGCACTGGGGGTCCTTGGCTCCTAAGGCACAGTCAGTCTGTGGCCAAAATTGCAGGTTCTCTAGCCAGCACCTTGCTGGCAACTGGACCAATGAGACCAGAGCATGATCCTTTAGTTTGGCCCAGACTCTATAGCTGGGTGCCCCTTCCTCCACCCCAGTACTGACCAGCTGGCTGAGTACCCACCTCTCCACCCTCCTCCCGTCGGCCCTGGAGTGGGAGGGCACCATCATGGGCCATTTCAAAGTAGTTGTCTGTCATTAAGGAACTTCCATTCTTCCTGCCCAATGCCCGTGGCAGAAAATGCTTCAATGATGTTGTCTCCACACAGGACTGCTGTCCTGAGAGTCGGCACGACCTGAAAGTAAGCACCGCGCACAAACTCAACCCCTGGGACGACGCCCCAGCCACAGTGGAGTCTCTCACACGGGTTTCTGACGCGTGTCCTTGGTTTCTCACGCACGCTGCTATGTTCACACCAACACTGTGCTACGACACAGGACTTGCACGGACTCATCAGTGTTGTTGAGGCTTAATGCTCTGTGCTGTCTTGCACTAAGAAGTAAGCTCCCGCACTTGCAGACATGGTTGTGAGTGGTGGGTGCTGCCAGGGGAGAGGTAGGGTACATGGGGAGTCGCCTTGGTCTCGCTATAGTGAAGTTCAAGGGGTTAGCTGTCAAGGGGTAACGTGGCAGAGGGGACAGGAGGGAAGGCTGGAGTCGCCGTGACCAAATTCATAATTTGAGATGGTGTAATGGGGACATACCTGGCTGCTAACCCAAAGGGCAGCACTTTGACACCACCAGCTGCTCCTTGGGAAAAAGATGAGGCGCTCTACTCCTGTGAAGAGTGACTCTCCGAGAAGCCATCGGGGCAGTCCCGGAGGGCTGCTATGCATTGGAGTGGACTTGGTGGCAGGTTGTCGAAATCGCCAGATGCTCCCATGTGGAAGACTGCTGTGGTACCGACAGCACTGCCTGTCAAGCCAGCCGGCCCAGACAACCAAAGGGGCCACGGCGCAACTGTGCGGCACTAATACGTACAAATTCTGGTAAAGTCTTGGTGGTCGCATGGAAGTGGGAGAGGAGAAGAGGAGGGGGTATAATTCTACTCAAGGCTTATATACACTTAGGGGGCGTGCAAGCGCCCCGATTACATCATAACGGGAAGGGGTGGTACCATAGGTAATATATGCAATGGGAGGGAAGTGATCTAGAGGTGTACATACAATAGGAAGGAGAGGGCATAGGGGTACACACGTGACAAGATGGCAACCTAACTGGTCATCTTTGAGTGGACTTGACCTTGTCTCTGAGCTCTCCATTATCCTATCAGCAGGGAGTGGGTCCCACCTATGGTGGGACAGACAACAGTGTCTGACTGCTCTGGATGGCTGCAGCCCGGGCACACAATATGGGGAACCTGGGGAAAAACCCTTTTGCATCCCACACCTGCCCTCCTCCAAAAGGCTGGGCTCCGGGCCTTGCATTCTGACGTGACTGTTTTGCAAAGGACCTCACTGCACTGGCTGTCAGGGGTGGGGGCGGTAAAGAGGTAGCCATTTAAAGTCCTGACATTCCTAGAAGCAGCCGGCGTGGCAGGAAAGAGGAACTCGGGGTTCAGGCCTCAGCAGCAAAGACCACCTGTGCTCTAGCACAGGACGCTTGGGCGGACCCTGAGCATTGCGTAGTGAGGGGACCCTGGATTGAAGCAGGAAGCTATTCTGGGTAGGGACCTTACATTAGAGCTTAAGACCAGAGAGCTTCGGTACAAACAGATTCCAGGGCCTAGCAACTGGCAGACTGCCTCCAAAAATGTTCTGCTTGGCTGTTTTGTTTGGGCCAGCCTCCTGCTTTAAAAGGTGGTGTAACCAGGGAATTAAGCTATCACAGAAACCCAGTCTGCACCAGTTTGCTTAAACTTCTGGTTTCCTGGGTAGTGGAGGTGGGAAAGCACTCAACTAGCTGCCCAAAGGCCGGTGGTTGTACGGTTTGCAGAAGGCTGCGATGCAGATGACGGAGAAAGCCCAAGCCCTGTGTGCACTTGAAGCCACTGGTGAGTCCCCTCTGACTATGGAACAGAGAAGGGCAAGGCCTGGCTACCAGACAAGGACAACTGCAATGGCAGGAGTTAATGGAAAGTGTGACATCTTTGTTTGCTCCAGTGTTTAATATTTTCTGATGCTGAGGTTTTCTGTTTCATTTTGTCATGGTTGTTTGCACTCTTTGTTTCATCCTGTCGTGGTTGTATTCTCTCTTGATTTTGTAGGATTTTCTGTAAATGCAACCAAGATTAGGTCAACCAAGAGAGACCACCACTGAATCAATAGATTCAAAGGGACAATGACAGGAGGCTGGCGGGAAATGGGGAGTTCACAACAAAGCGTGCAAGATACAAGAAATGTCCTGGAATTGATTGTATAGGTAGGCTGCACAACTCTTATGAATGTGACTGGACATTGAAATGTAGGGCATGCGAATTGGATGCCAGTGAAATTATTAAAAAGGAACTATGTAGTTTGAAAATGCTAGCGGTTGTAGTCCACTCAGAAGTGCCTTTAGAAGGCCGGCCGGTGAGCTGTTTCGGAAATACCGTCACAGCACTGAAAACCCTGGAGAGCACTTCTCTGCACACCGGGAGCCCAGGGGCCAGAATCAACTGATGGCCACCAACCACTAAGTGGATGTTCCAAGTAACATTAACTGACCTTCTGGACGCTCTGGGCATTGGAGTTTGAGATGCTTGACCAGGGAGATGCTTACCACCCTTGGCCTCTCTCCCTCTGAGCATCTTTCTTAACAGTGGCTGGCCAGCTCAGCTGTGCACACCAACTGTAGTTACCGGCGCTTCCTTGAAAAGGCTAACGAAAGGGGAATCTGACGAATTCCAAAGCCTTGATTCAAAAAAGATGCCCGCTATTCCTTAGGGGGTGGCTAGCTCCTGGAGGCCAAGTCTAAAACCTTGTATAGGCACAACAGGTGACAGGAGAAACAGTTCTCGGGAAACTGTATTCTAAATGCAGAGATGAATCCCATATGACCACAAGTCACAGAGACCCTCAATAAAAGCCAAGGACTTAACTGTCTAGCCCAGTCCAGGAGTGGCAAAGCTAAAGCAGACACTGTCTGAGAGACACTCTTGTCCCCTTGGTGGCCGGCAGAGTTCGTCTCAGTTTGCACACCACAAACACTTGGCAGTGGTCATGTTTTGGGTGTCTGCCCTGTTCACCTGATCCTTCCCCCGAAGAGGTTTACCTCTGAAGCTGCAGTTGGACTGGACTAGAGGGGGCGGGAGCGGGGGGGAGGGGTACATACAACCCTGGATGGGCCTAGCACTCCTGTTCTCTCACTTCTGTCACATCCCGAGTCAATCCCATCCATACCTGCCCTGAGACTTCCCAACCCCTTCCCAGCTGCTTAACCATATTATAACTTTCTACATATTGTATTTATTGACCCAGTTACTTCTCAGTACCTGTAAAATGAAAACTTTTGAGAACAAGGATTTTCAGTCTTTTTTGTTCACTGCTGTATCCGTAATACCTAGAACCAAACGCACCATCTGACTCACGGTGACTCTATTCAGGCTTTCCAAGGCTGAATCTTTACAAGAGCCTCATCTTTCTCCCAAGGAGTGGCTGGGGGGTTTGAACAACTGGCCTTGAAGTTACCCATGGGGCCATCAGCGTTCCTAATGTCTAGGATCCCCTTTCCCAAACCTACTGCTATCAAATCCATCCTGACTCATAGTGACCCTATATAGGTTTTCAGAGGCTGTAAAGCTTTAAGGGAGCAGCCAGCGCATGTTTCTCCTGCAGACAAGCTAGTGGGTTTGAACCACTGACCTGTGATTAACTGATCAATGCTTAACCTACAGAGCCACCAGGGTATCTTATACCTAGAACATACCCATTGCTACTGAGTCCATGACAACTCATAGTGACCCTGCAGGACTGGGTAGAACTGCTACTATGCGTTTCTAAGGCTGTAACTCAGTGGAAGTAGGAAGTCCTGTTGTTCTCCCTCAGAGCTGCTGGTGGTTTCGAACTGTGGACCTTACAGTTAGCAGCCCAAAGCACAACCACCATGCCACCGGGGTTCCTCTATACCTAGAACAGCACCCTGCAAATATTTAAATGAATCAAGCTTTGAGCAGAGGATCGCCTATCATCAGACTTACACTACCAAAAGACAACTCTCCCGGTAGGAATTGGGCAGAAGCAGAGAGACCAAGCTGGAAGTGACAGAGCAATAAAACAGGTTGCAGGCTATGGACTGCACCAAACCAAACTCACTGCCATCGAGTGGATTTTGACTCACTGAAAGCCTGTGAGTCAAGAGTAGACAGACCTTGCGTTTCTGAGACTTTATGCTTTTTACTGAAGAGCAATTAGTGGGATCGAACTGCTGATCTTATAGTCCAGTGCAGGACCCACTAGAACTCGAGGACTCTTTCTGTACTGCACAACTCCTGTGAAATGTGAAAAAGTGCTTCCTGCATGTATAAAGGAGCCCTGGTGGCGCAGGAGTTAAGCATTCAGCAGCGGATTGAAAGGCGAGTGATCTGAACCCGCCAGGCCAGGTACTCTGAGGGAGAAAGATGTGGCAGTTGGCTTCCACAAGGATCACAGCCAAGGGGTCAGTGTAAGACATGAAAAATTTTTTTAATAAATTATCAAGGATTCATGAAGCGGGGAGGGTTGGGGAGGGAGCAAAAAATGAGTTCATGCCAAGGGCTCAAGTAGAAAGAAAATGTTTTGAGACTGATGATGGCAACTTATGTACAAATGTGCTGGACACAATGGATGGATGGATGGTAATAAGCTATCCAAGGCCCCAATTAAAAAAAAAAAAGATCACAGCCTTGGGAAGCCTTATGGGGGAGGTCTCTGCTCTACTCAACTGGACAATGGCTGCGTTGGGTTAGGTTTGCTTTGGTGTGGGAGAGGTGTAAAGAGGCTGTCAGTGCGGGTGGAAGCTCTGGAGGTGATGAGGTACTCAGATTCTGGCTTGGTTTGGGAGGTAGAGGCCACCACAATTTACCCACTAATTAAAATGGGGGTGTGGGGGGGCACAAAGGGAGTGGGAGAGGCTTTTCAAGATGTAAAAAGTGACAGCCCAGTTGACAGATTAAGAAGCCATTCTATTTTAAAAACAAACAAAAAAACCCACTGCCCTTGAAAAATTTCAATTCAAAACGAGCACAACACAGGAGCCCGGCTCCTCACCCGGCCCCTCCAAATCCTGCCTCCAGCTGTACTTTGTTTATCTGCTTTTGTGCCATTTATTACACTCTTCTCAGTGTTGTGCTCATGCTATACCAAATCTGTGTTCCACCCCTGACAAGCCCCGCCTGCTCAAGCAACACCTCCACCAATGTCTTTACAAGTTCCCTAGGTCACACACAATCTCTCAGTCAGATTTGCATTTCGCACCTTTCTTTTGAGCCTCTACAATAAATAGTAGAGGTAGTAGCGGTATTCCTAAATATTCAGCCATCTCGGCTGTGAGTGCCCCAAAGACAAGAACCTACGTGTTGAATCATTCACTTCTGGCTCTTCCAAAATGCCTGCTCCGGAGCCCGACAGGAAGCAGCCGCTCTAGAAATGTGTATTGAGGGAATGCAAAAGCGACACAAACTTCAAAGGTCAACCCCATCCCTCCCGCCAGATAAACGCATCGTGCGCAGGGCCGGGCTCCAACATCTCGCCGTAAAGAAGGGTATTTGTTGCATCACAGAGGAAGCGGGCAGCAGCTCTGCGTAAGGAAGCGCGTGGCTCTGCAACCCCTCAAAGTGCTGATGGCGGGCTAGACCGTGACTGCATCAGCTGACCACGGGCAGGCCTTGCGGGATGGCTGGCAGCAAAAGAGCAGAACCCACGCCCTGCGCACCGCCAAACCCACCACTCGCCCGGCACCGCCCGGAGGTGAGCGGAGGAGGGTCTGGGCCCATCGCCCGGCCCAGGTCGACGCAACCTCGGGCAAGCTCCGGCGTGCCGGCAGAGCCCGCCGACGCCCGGGACGCGCAGGCGCCTTGCCCGCTGCGCGCCTGGCCCCGCCCAGCCGGGGGCGGCGCAGCCAATCACAGAGCAGCAGCTCCATCCTGCCGGCCAGAGGGCGCCGAGCCGAGGAGGCTCGGCCCAGCCTGCGCTCCCACTGGCTGAGGCGGTGCCGCCCACACAAAGCCCCAAGGTCAGCCCGCCCGCCCGCCGCAGGGGCCCTGGTCTTCCCGGGCCCGCCACCAGCCCACCATCCCCTGGCTGCCCCTGCGGCGCTCCCACCCTCTGGTCTTTCCCCCCGTGTCCTCCCGTCCGTCCGAGCCCCGCGTAAGCCGCCGGCTAGCCGGGTGCGCACGTCTACCTGGCCCCGCCCAGCCGGCGGCGGCGCAGCCAATCACAGAGCAGCAGCTGCATCCTGCCGGCCGGAGGGCGCCGAGCCGAGGAGGCTCGGCCCAGCCTGCGCTCCCACTGGCTGAGGCGGCGTCGCCCACACAAAGCCCCACTGTCGGCTTGCCGGCCCGCCGCAGAGGTCCTGGTCTTCCCGGGCCCGCACCCGCCGCCAGCCCAGCACCCCCTGACTGCCCCTGCGGCGCCTCCACCCTCCTCTGCCCCCTTTCTGCGCCGGCCCCGCGGTCCGTTCGAGCCCCGCGCAGCCGCCGGCGAGGCGGGTGCGCACGCAGCTGGATCAAGGCTCTGGGCGTCCAGCAACCTCCCCCAGAGCGCCGCGGCGGGATGGGTGCCCCCAAAGCCCCGAGGAGGAGGGCCCCGGGAAGGACGAGGGAAGGGTGGACCAGCAGGAAGGGGGAGATGCGGTCCAGAAGGAAGCAGTGTCCCGATGAAGGGGCCGAAAGGCAAGACGCCTGGCTTTCATCTTGGCACGGCCTCCGATTACCGCGTGACCTTGCGCCGGTGCCTTCCCTCCCTCCCTCCCTCCAGGGGGCTTGAGTGCCCTTCTGTAAAACGCCGCGGCAGACCTGAGAACCCCGTGTTCTACCTTCGGGGGCCTCCCCCTGCTAAGCACATGATCTCGAATAGGAACCACCAGGCCTGGCTCCCGAGGGGCCGGGAGGATGGCGGGCGAGGGTCGCCGGGAGCGGAGACGAGGCTGGGCGAGAAGGCGCCCGTCTGCCCTCCGTCTCGCCCTCCTCCCAACCCCCCGCTCTCCTCCCCTACCGCGGGGCCGCGCAGAGCGCCGCCACGTCCGCACTGCGCCCCCTCCTCTTACCTAAACCAGGGGCGGGGCCGCGGGGCTGGGTCTCTCGCCCGGACGGGAGCGGTTCGTGCCCTGGAGACACGGCGCGGGCCGCTCTGCGAGGCCCCTGTGCGGATTCCCACGCGGCTGCCTCGGGCCGGTGCTCGGCGATGCGCAGGCACCTTGGCTGCGCGCGGGGCGGAGCCGGCGCCCGGCGCCGGGGCGGGCGGACAGAGCTCTCCTTCCTCTCCTGCCCTGGCGCCCGGGGCTGGGCGCCTTCGAAGGAGGGGTCCTTCGCAGAGGGGGTCCCCGGAAGCACTAGGCGCCGACTCGGAACTGCCCCCGTCGATCCGGGCTCTACCCCGGCTCCAACCTCCGCCGACCCAGGTCCTGGTCCCGCAGGCTGCGGGCGGGGGGGAGGAGAAGGTGCCCCTCCAGGAAGTGAGCAGGAGGTGAGGCTCCTTCCTAGTCCTGTGTGAGTCCCACTGTGGAGCTCCCCGGGGGCTTGTCTTACGTTGGCTTTTGTTTTTGAGAAAATGAAAGAATTTAGAGAGGTTTCTTTTCTTTTTCCAGAAAAGTCTTTTCAGGCTACTTGAACATCCTAACTCCCCGGAGTTTGAAGAATAGAACGTCAGAGGCCAATGGTTTCAGGAGAAGAAACAGACCACGGAGAGAATGTAAACGGCACGGGGAATGAGTGGCAGAGCTAAGTGTAAGACAAATTAGGTAAGAAGGAGAGGGCAGTAAGTGTCCGGCGGAGCTTGAAAAAAATAAAATAAACTTGTCAGCCCGGCTCCAGGAGCTTCGGGAAGGTTGCGGCTGGGTCCACAGCGCTGGCACTGTGTCTTGTCAGTGTCTTGAAGACCAGGAAAATCAAGAAGGGAGGGTACCCACTTCATTCACACTCAAGCCCAGAGTGTTTGCTGCGGTGCTATACTTTAGAAAAGACACCATGGGACGGCATGACAATGAATCACTGTGCTGAGTCACCCTAGAGGGTTATTCATTGCTGGCAAAGCAAACAATACATTAAGGAAGAATTCGACGTTCCTGACTTTGGACTTATGAGATGGAAACACAATTCTATTTGTGGAAGACACGGAAACATTTGACCTGTTTGAGATTCTATCAGAGGCTGGTTGAGGCTGACCTCACATCTGCCCTCCCCACCGTTTAACTCCTGGTTTTCCTTTACAACTAGCTGCTCACAGATGTAACTTGGTCACCTCTGCCTCACCTACACCTGTTATCTTCCTCTCAGATTTTGTGACCAAGCAGCATCTGACTCCTGCAGGAACCTATTGTCCCGGCAGTGCAAAGGAATGTACAACTCATAGGGCAGGTTTTGGAAAAAGCCAGACAGCAGCTGGTGGGAAAATTTTTCATTTTTCTGGTGAACAATTTGAGGAACATTTTATACAGCTCCCAGAATAGTGACCATCAAGTGGTGCTATTAAAAAAAAGTACCAATGGCTGGCTGCTTTAATAAACAAACATATCCTCTCAGATTCAGAAGCCAAGAGTCCAAATCCAGAGTGCCAGCTCCAGAGGAAGAATTTCTTTCTCCGTCAGATCCTTGTCTCACTCCTGGGTCTGTAAGGTTGCCAGCATAGGGAATCAGGTCAGAAAGATACGCTCAGCTCCTGGTTCTTCTGTGGTGATACTGAGGTCCCTCCCTCTCTGACCACTTGTCTCTCCTTTTGCCTCTTGTAAGATAACAGGAGCGTCAGCCCCCCCCCCAAAAAACTGACTGGAGTAAGGGTGTTGCACCCCAACTTCACACCTGTACAACCAACCGACTGACCAATTCAGATGGCTTCACGGAGATTATTGCATCATTGCGTAGCTGTCAGACCACTCACATCTTGTGGGGGGACACAAGCCAAGGGGGTGACGCACTCTCAGCTCAATAATGCACACTTGGACGGCCTTCTCTTTCCTTCTCTGAGTCTGCCCAGCCCTCCACTCCTACTCTTGGAACTTTCACAATAGCAACTCAAGCTCTTACTCAGTTCCTATTGTGGGGAACTCAGGCTACATCAATGGCTAACCCCAAAGAAGGCATCTCAGACCACCTTCAGGCCGCATTCCCTAGCCAGACTCTTTCCAGACCTCCTGACTAAGGGGTTTTTGCCTGTTTTCATTCATTTGAGGGTTCAAAAAAAACGCCCCAAGCGCCTTGCCAGGAAATCAATTTCAACTCAGAGCAACTCTATAGAGCAGGATAGAACGTTGCCTGTGGGCTTCAGAGGCAGGAACTTCACAGGAGCAGAAAGTTTTGTCTTTCTCCCAAAGCTCAGGCTGGTGGTTTTGAACTGCTGACCTTGCAGTCAGTCCAACTCAACCACTACTACACCAGGGCTCCTTTATTTGAGGGTTAGCGCCCATGATTTCCCAGTTGTCCTTCCTTCTAGGACATCCTTAATAAGCCCCCAGAGATTATCAAAGATCCTCAGGGGAAAGGGCTAGTTGAATGGTTGAGCCCAGGTGAGAATCCAACAAAGACATTCTCAGCCGCACCTTAAACCTTGCCCCTCCTAAGTCCAACTCCTAAATTAGGAACTAGAGAAACTCATCGCAGGTGGCCAGGGACTAAACACATGAAACAGAGATAGGTCATTTCCAACACAGCCTGGATCAAGGTACTGTCTGTCCCTTGCCCAAACCAATGCAGCTCCTTTCTGTTTGGATAGTAGGTCTTGGACTAGAGCATCAAGCACATCTCATCTTGTTTCAGTACCAGGTGAGTGCTAGGCTTAGCAGAGAAATTGCAACACCTGGGAACCATCAGGAGCCCTGGTGGCACACTGGTTATGCATCGGGCTGCTAACCTCAAGTGAGCAGTTTGAAACCACCAGCTGCTCCTGGGGAGAAAGACGGGGCTTTCCACTCCCAAGTGACAGTCTCAGAAACCCACGGGGGCAGTTTCTGTTCTGTCCTATAAGGGCGCTATGAGTCAGCATCGATGGTGAGGCTGGGTTGGGACATTCTAAGTGTAAATTAATGAAGGAAGGAGCTTCCTGTACTGCTGTAGCTTGGGGTAGCTTGGGGGAAAGTGAAGGCGCACCGATTTTTTTTTATTCCCATGTTTTACTACTTCCTTCTTTTGTTTTACTTCTTTCTTTAAGGATCCCAATTACCTTTAGTTTAGGAGCAAAACAGCATTTCGTTCCTGCCTTCAAAGCAGGAATAACGTGTACAATTGAATCAAGTCTCCTGGTGCTTCTCAGAGAGGGACATAGAAGTGCATTGTGTGTTCTAGCAGGGCTTCAGAACAGGCTTTTTACAAGACTCCTGGAAGAGTCTCAGGCAGAATGAAGCATCAGGACTTTTGCTCTTAACTATGCACCTGCCCCTAACTGCCTCCTTGCTCACAGTCTTCTGGAACCCCACTTGGGCTGGTCCTCTTTCTAGACACAGCCCCTCCTCTGCCCTACTCCATCTCTGGTTAAATTCTGCCCTTACCCCTGGTGGTGTAGTGGTTACCAGCTAGGGTCTACTAGCTCCTCAGGAGAAAGACGGGGCTTTCCAAGCCCATGAAGACTTACAGTCTCAGAAATGTACAGGGGAAGTTCGGTCCTGCCCTGTAGGAGCACTATGAGTTGGTATGGGCGCGATGGCAGCGAGTTTGTTTTTCGTCCTTTGCCTCCGCAGAGCCCAGATGTGCCTCGACCTTTGTAGTGGGTCCTATGGGGTTAGGGAGGGGCAGAAGGACAGAACAATACCATCAGCTTCTACTCCAAAGCCCACAAGGCTTCTGTTTGTTTGGATACAGTGGATTTTTTTTCTTTTATTTACTTATTTTGGATTTTCACTTTTGCTAGAAATCTGCAGAGTTGTCCAAGTGGCAGGTAGCTTTTCTGAGTAATTGCCAGTGAGAGAAAAAGAAAAAAAAAATCCAAAGATTGTGCTGTGCTGCTTCTAAGACAAAAGTGGGGCTCTCAGAATTTAGGATGGTACATTTTTTTAGTAAAAAAAAAAAAAGCCCCTCACAGCGGATTCTGCAGAGGCCAAAATACTGAGTTCTGGAGGTAAAAGAAACCCAGAGGCCCAACATCCTCCCAGCATCAAAAGAACAATTGGCAAAAGGGGTTGGACCCTAAAGGGAGAGGAGGGGCCTAACTGTGTGTGGGGGAAGGGCGTGCTAGTTTGACAATATAAACAAAGTTATTTGGAGGTAATTAGGATCTTTGAAGAAGGAAGTATGGGGGAAGGGCCAGCCCCCCACCACTAATTACAGGTCTGCTAGGAACAATTATATGGTTGATATATATTATAATAAAGTCATAGCATGAGAGATAGAAATAATAGAGTCAGACACATTTCATGGTAGCATGCTCACCTCAGCCCCCCTTGGTGGTCCGTGTGGAGATAGGGGGAGGGGAAGGAGGACAAGGGGAAAGGGAACAGGGAAGGAAGGGGGAGCTAACCAGAGGCCAAGAAGGGAGCCCCAGAGAGAGCTCTATTGCTAACCAAGGCTTATATATCTTTGGGGGGTGTGCAAGTCCACTAATTACAGGTAAAGACATGTGTCACAGGAGGGGGTTGCCCTATAGGTTATACAGCAATGAGAGGGGGATATACATGCAATAGGAAGAGGCTGGATTGGGGGTGACAAGATGGGCAGATCCTAGATTCAGGATGGCAGCTTAACTTTGGATGTCACTGAGCAGATTTGACTTACTGTCTGGATCTCCATAGAAACCATTATCAGGAGGGTGTAAATCCACCTACAGGGACCAAGCTAATGTAGCAAGCCTTTAGGGAGTAGTAGCCCATTGTCCTTAACAGCTGGGAGCTGGCCCTACCAGTCCAGACAGTTGTCTGGCAACTGACCTAAGTTGACTTAGGCAGTGACCTAAGTCTAGCATATATTTGGGGGAGATGACTTGGGAGAAATCTGTTTCCCACAAGAAGTAGTAAAACAGCTGTGGGAAATTAAAAAGAGCTGTGTCTGCTTCCCCCACCTCAAGCTATAGCACACCAGAAAGCACCTGCCTTTATTCATTTAATTCTCACCCACAAGTCCTTATCCTTTCCTGGGCAATGTGCCGTGCTCTTAGAATGCAATGATAAGCCAGACGGGCAGCCTAACGTTCAGAATTCACTTCAGTCGTGAGTGCCGTGTGCCACACGCTGTGCTACATGCCTTCTGTGCATCATTTCCCTTATCCTTTGCAGCCACCCTACAAGTCACCTAAGATTATCCCCAGCTTGCAAAGTTCCAAACAATAGTTAATATGTTGTTATAAACGGTTTTTAAAATATAGGCTCATGAACAGATCAGCAAGGAGAGCAAAGCAAAGCCACAAAGCCACGGAGGAGCCCCAAGATAGACTTCAGGCTGGGAGGGGCAGTTCCTGGAAGCCCCAGGACAAGTGAAGAGATAGTCATAAAGGTTAGTGGACTGTCAGAGTAAACCAGCCTCTGATAACTGCAGAGTCCGTAGGTGCAATTGTACGATAATATATAAAGAGTATAATAAAGTCATAGAGAATAGGAGGGATAGGAGAAGGAGTAAAATAAAGGAGTCAGACATATTTCCTGGTAGCATGCCCACCTCCGCCCCTCTTAGTGGTCCACATGGAGGTGGGAGAAGAAGAGAGAACGAGCATATTTCTACCCAAGGTTTATATATACTTAGGGGCGTGCAGTGCCCCCTGATTACAGCATAACGGAAAAGGGTTGTACCATAGGCAGTACAGCAATGGGAGGGGGATGATCTAGGGTGTACACGTAATAGGAAGGGGAGGGACTAGTGGTATACATGTGACAAGATGGGCTGATCCTAGATTTAAGATGGCAGCCTACATTTGGTCGTCCTTGAGTTGACTTGACCTTGTCTCTGGGCTCTCCTTCAGAGAAACAATACACTATCCTCATCAGCAGGGAGTGAACCCCACTTACGGTGGGACAGACAATAGGGTCTGATTGCCCCAGATGGCTGATACCCTCAGGGAGATAACCTCTAAGCAGCTTTTGTTGACCTCCTACAGTCATTTACCAGGTGATGCAGCAGCCTCACAGCTTAGGTTTGGCATATAGTTGGAGAACAACCTGGGGAAAAACCTTACTGTATCCCACAGTGGACAGACTTGGAATTGTGTATGCTTTCTCTTTTGTTTTTAAAAAAAATAATTTTATTGGGGGCTTGTAGAACTCTTATCACAATCCATCCATCCACTGTGTCAAGTACATTTGTACGTTTGTTTCCATCATCATTCTCAAAACATTTGCTTTCTGCCCTTGGTATCAGCTCCTCATTTTTTCCCTTTCCTCCCCCTTCCCCCCTCAGCAACCCTTGATAATTTATAAATTATTATTTTTTCATGTCTTATTCTGTCTGATGGCTCCCTTCACCCACTTTTCTGTTGTCCATTCCCCAGGGAGGGGGTTTTATGTAGATCCTTGTGATTGGTTCCTTCTTTTCCCACCACCTTACCTTTACCCTCCTGGTATCGCTACTCTCATTGGTCCTGAGAGGTTTATCAGTCCTGGATTCCCTGTGTTTCCAGCTCTTATCTGTACCAGACAACCTCTGGTCTAACCATATTTGTATGGTAGAATTGGGATCATGGTAGTGGGGTGGAAGCATTAAAGCATTAAAAGGAGGAAGCTTTAAAGAACTGGAGGAAAGTTGTATGTTTCATCATTGCTACACTGCAACCTGACTGGCTAGTCTCCTCCCTACAACTCTTCTAGCATAAGGGGATGCCCAGTTGCCTACAGATGGGTTTTGGGTGTCCATTCTGCACTTCCTCTCATTCACAATGATAAGATTTTTGTTCCTTGATGCCTGATACCTGATCCTATCAACACCTCATGATCACACAGGTTGGTGTGCTTCTTCCATGTGGGCTTTGTTGCTTCTCAGCTAGATGGCTGCTTGTTTATCTTCAAGCTTTTAAGACCCCAGATGCTATATATTTTGATAGCTGGGCACCATCAGCTTTCTTCACCACATTTGCTTATGCACCTGCTTTATCTTCAGCAATTGTGTTGGGAAGGTGAGCATCATGAAATGCCAGGTTAATAGAACAAAGTGTTCTTGCTTTGAGGGAATACTTGAGTCGAGGCCCAGTGTCCATCTGCTACCTTAATACTAGACCTATAAATATATGCACATAGTGCTATTTCCATATGTATGCTTTCCTTTTATTGCTCGTTTTTTCTTTTGTTTTTGCTCTTTTTATTCTATCATTTGTTTTCTTTTTGTTTTGTCTGTTATTGTTTTGGGTTTTTTTGCCTACCAATATAAGATAGGCATGGGAAGCAAGCACAAAGAGAAAGCAACAGGACCATAGGTTCCAGAGGGACTTTGGGAAAGAGGAGACAGGGAAAAGGAGCAGTGAGCAAACAATGCCATAGACAGAGGAACAACTAGGGAATTAAAATCAACAAGAGGAGGATGAAGAGAGATCCCAGTGGTGTCGGAGTAACAGCAATCTCGCTGAGAATTACTAAGAGGCAGAGGGCAAATGTGATGGTGGGGCAGGGTCAAGGTAAAAGGAAACAGGAAAGATCTAGGAAACAGAGCTATGGATAGAGGTTTAAACATAGATGTGTACTTATTAAATATATTAATTAATAAAAAGAGGTATTGGCCGATGTACATACATTTATATGGCAATACATTGAGAAAGGGGATGGACTTTGGGCCTCTGCTCAAGCCCTCCCTCAACACAAGAACACTTGTTCTAACAACCTGGCATTCTGTGATGCTCAACTTCCCTACATGATAGCTAAAGACAAAATGGGTGCATAAGCAAATGTGGTGAAGAAAGCAGATGGTGCCCAGTTACCAAAAGATATAGTGTCTGGGGTCTTAAAGGCTTAAAGTTAAACAAGTGGCCATCTAGCAGAGAAGCAACAAGCCCCCATGAAAGAAGCACACCAGCCCGTGTGACCATGAGGGGTGAATGGGATCAGAAGACACAAAGCAAAACAAAAACACATTGTTGAGAACAAGGTGGGTCGGAGCAGAGACCCAAACCCATCTGTAGACTAGGACATTCCCTCACAAAAGGGTCACATGGAATGGATGGGTCAACCAGGGCAAAGTATAACACTGAAGAAACACACAATATTCCTGTGGCTCTTTGAGGCTTCCTCAGCCCCCACCATCATGACCTAAGTCCTGCCTTTCCATCTGGCTAGACCAGAGCATGTGCACTGGTACAGATAAGAACTCACGACACACGGAATCCAGGTCAGATAAACCCCTCAGAAACAGAAATGGGAGTAGTGATACCAGGAGGGAAAGGGGAAGGTGCGGGGAGGAGGGAAGGGGAAACCGATCACAGTGATCGATCTATAACACCCCACCTCCCAGGGGGATGAACAACAGAAACATGGGTGAGAGATACAGCTGTCTGTGTCAGATATGAAAACAATAATTTAGCATTTATCAAGGGGTCACGAGAGTGTGAGTGGGAGGAGGGAGGGGGAGGGGGAAAAAGCTGATCCCAAGGGCTCAAATAGTAAATGTTTAGAAAAGGATGATGGCAGCATGTGTACAATTATGCTTGATACGATTGAGGTAGGGAATGTTATAAGAGCTGAAAGCCCCCCAATAAAATGATTTTATATATAATATAAATAATTGATTATATATAATAATATATAAGACAATATAATAGAAATAAATTATACATATGCAATAAAAGGACATCGTCGTGGCCTTGTTTCTGTTAATTTTTTCTGTGTACATATTGCTTTTAGTTCCTGCTTATTACCGGGAACAGAGCTTGCAAGTGAGTTGTACAGTTGCTGCCCGTCTAAAGGTTTAGTCTCACCGGCCACGGTCCCCAGCAGGCATGAAGAGTTTCCTTCTACCGAGAACCCGCTCCTTCCGCCTTTCTCACCTTAGACAGCGTAATGTACCCAAGGTTCCCTTGGCGCTATCAGCTCACAGGATCTTCTTCAGGTGAAAGCAAGCCAGAAACACTGGGAATCCTCTTAGTGCTCAGTCAACTGGGTGTGGGGTGTCATAGGCACCCCATGCGACACCCTGGGGCTTATTGTACTATGTCCATGCCTGCCTTTAGCTGGGAAGAGAAATTCTCACACTCATGTGACAGGAGAAGCCAGCCAATGATAAAATACTATATATTTGCTTTGTGTTTCTCATTGAAGAGCCAAAGTTCAGTTTCATAACTGTTGTTTTAAGCTTACAATGTCTGTGAGTCTGGCACTCTAACAAGCATAGATGTCAAGGCTAGATGTCTCTGCTTGGGACACACACACCCAAAAATTATGCCAAAGGGCCAGCTCTACTTAACGCTATCTTGAGCCCAGTGTGCATGGGCACACGCCTGTGAGTCGGCCTGAACAGAAGTGCCCAGGCATGAGCCAGAATCAGGAACAGTGGGCGGTTTCCAGATGGTCAAGGGTTTGGGCCAGGGCCACCCGCGAGAAAGTGGGGCCAGAGCCACACCCATTGAATGACATAGGATTCGCACAGGTGACACGACATTTGTCAGGGCAAACACTTTGGGCTTTTGAGACATTTTTCCCCCAGTCATTTTATTGGGGGCTCTTACAACATTCCATACACCACTTGTATCAAGCATAGTTGTACATAGGTTGCCATCATCGTTTCCAAAACATTTTCTACTTGAGTCCTTGCTATAAGCTCCTCTTTTCCCCCCTTCCCTCACCTTCCCAGCCTCGTGAGCCCTTGATCAATTATCTACTGTTATTATTATTTCATATTTTACATTGTCCATTGCCTCTCTTCACCCACATTTCTGTTATTCATCCCCTTTAGGGTGACTATATCCAACCTTCTGATGGGCCCCCCTTACCCCTGAGACTTTTTTTTCAATCAGAAAACTCCACTTTTCCTTAAATTTCTCAAGGAGTTTAGTCGGTGGAATTACACTTTCTAGTAGCAAAGGTAGTTATTTGAACAAATAAATGCCAGACTCAAGCAACTGATGGCATCTCCTCTCACCGGGCACCCCTTGAGGGGAGCCCTCCCTCCGGGCGACCTCTAGGCCCATGCATATTATGCCTGCAGTAAAGGCAGCGCCGCACTGGAAACCTCGGGGAGCCGGGGGCTGCAGCCTGTACTAGGTGGGTTGTGGTTGGGCCGAATGAATGAAATCGAGAATGAAAGCCATTCATCAGTTTCTTGAGCCCAGACTAGCTTTCTCCACATGGGAGCCAGCAAAAGTAAACAGAAAAATGTCTCGTTAACCCAGAACCACCTAGAGCAGATGAAAGAGGAGTGGAGGCACAGGGCACCCTGCTCCTGTGGGAAGGAGTAGGACAAAGGGAAGGGCTACCAGGAGGAAGGTCTCCAGCACACAGCCCCCAGTTAAAGCAGACCAGAGGGAAAATTGGTTCCAGAGGAGCAGCTACTGTTTGGGGAAAGCTGTGGCTGAAGGAGTGTGACCGACAGACACAGGTGCCCAAGGGCCCCGACTTGCCTTGTTTTCTCCCACGCCACAGCCAGCTCTCCATCCCAACCCCTGGCCCTGCTGACCAATACTGGCCCCAACCCCACCCACCACCACCAATAACTTAGGTTGACCCCCAAAGACAGTAGCTGCACAGAAGTAATTGGTTCTCAAAGACCTCTCTTCCTCTTTCAGGCCTATGTCAGTGGCTGGGCATGTTTGGCTTCTGAGGTTTCTGGTGACGCCTTCTGATTCTCTCATTCTCTCCCGAGTTTTCCCTCCCCAGAGCTTCCCTGCATTGTGTAAAGTCTGACTCCTAAAATCAATCGTTTCTTCCACGTGGAGTGACCTGCTTCACTGACTGGACCCTAACAACATTGATGGCATTGACCTCTTACCTCCTCTCTTTCTCTCTCTCTCTCTCTCAGAGAGCAGGATCCAACCGAAGCAAAATAAACTGGAGCAGAGGTCAGAGGCAAGAGGGTTGGTGCCAAGGTGTGTTAGGGTTCTCTAGAGAGACAAAGCCAGATTGCTAATAATTTTATACAGATAGTTAGATAGATAATACAAAAAATGAACAGTTAAATTATAAAGCAGTACAAATTGCTCAGTGCGACTCACTCCTGTGAGAGAGTTGTGAGACACTGGCAGTCCTTCAAGTCTTGAGGGCTGCCAGGCAGTCCTCTGTAGAGAGAAGTCCGGCTATCCTGGCACAGGCAGCAAACAACAAGGCAGGTCACCAACAGTCAGCCAGGTCACCAACAGTCAGCCCCCAGCTCAAGAGATGTACATTCCAATTGTGTGGAGAAGCAGGTCTTGAAGGAACCTCAAATTACAGTGACACTCCACAGGTTAGGTGTCCCACAGGTAGTCTAGCTTGCAAATTGAGGCACAGAACAAGCAAGGCAGCAGCACTCTGGTCTGATGATCAAAGAGCAAGAGACAAGAAAGGCGAGGCTCGCTGAGCCATTTATCTCTCCACCCTTCAATTAATCTCACATGTGTTTATTGGCCAGGCTAGAACAATAAACTACCTCAATCCACCCCTTGCTAACCTGGCACCTGTACACAATTCTTTAGCCATATATAATTATATAATTTCCAGAAAATGATGAAATCACACTTATACTTATCATCAATCATCTATCATACATATAAATGAAAACACACTGAGTTCAATTGTATCTGATATATCATACCTGAACAAAGGAAAGATATGCAATAATCACATAAAAAGAAAATACATTGGCAATTACAAACCTCGCTTTTGCAATTGATCATGTGATCGTAATTAATAGGTAGAACTACCTTCTTCTACTACCCATTCTGTATTACCTTTGCCTTCAGCACGCACCTCAGCTGGCTGTGGTTTCTTTGCCTGGTGGGGTGACGCAGACCTTCATTCCTGAGGGCTCTGGGTCATTAGACATCCTGTCAGGATTGGGTTGCTGTAACTTACCATTTACTTTACTCACAGGGCATGGTAGCACTAAGAGTCGGCCTATGGGATCTCCTGGATTCCACACATATTCTTCTTTACCTCCATTGTGTAACACCAGTCCAATTTCTCCTTGGTAATCAGGATCAATCACACAACTTAGTACAGTGACACCCTTCCTGACCTGTTGATCCAAAGGCATGAGAAGCCCAACGTGGCCAGGGGACATTCTCAGCTGCCAGTTGAGTGGAATCCGTGCTGTTTCCAGGTGGGAGAGTTCCTTCCTTCAGGATCAGGACCTCCAGGCATGAGGAACACAGGGTTGCTGGGACAGGAAGCAAAAGTGGATCACTAGGAGTAATGCTGCAAGGGGATCACTAGGAGTAATAGTGAGTGGTGCCACTTCAACTTCCACCCCTTGGTTCCTGGACCCATTAATTCTGACTAGTGGAGACACAGCACCAGATATTGGCCGCTGGTTTAGAGCGTATACAGCTTCCTGGAGAACATTGCCCCAGCCCCGCAAGTTGTTGCCACTAGTTGGTGCTGCAGTTGTGTCTTTAGGAGCCCATTCCATCGTTGTATTAAGTCAGCAGCTTCAGGATGATGAGGAACATGATATGACCAGTGGATTCCATGGGAATGGGCCCATTGCCGCACTGCATTTGCTGTGAAGTGAGTTCCTCGATCCGAAGCAACGCTATGTGGGATGTCATGCCGGTGGATGAGGCATTCTGTAAGTTCACAAATAGTAGTCTTGGTAGATATATCGCATGCAGGGAAGGCAAATCCATATCTAGAGTAGGTATCTTCCAGTAAGAACAAAACGCTGTCCCCTCCATGATGGAAATGGTCCTATGTAATCAAACTGCCACCAAGTTGCTGGTTGAGCTCCCCGAGGAATTGTCCCATATCTTGGACTTAATGTTTGTTTCTGTTGCTGGCATATGGGGCACTCAGCAGTAGCAGTGGCCAAGTCAGCCTTGGTGAGTGGAAGTCCATGTTGCTGTGCCCATGCATAACCTCCATCCCTGCCACCATGTCCACTTTGTTCATGTGCCCATTGGGCGATAACAGGAGTGGCAGAGGAAAGAGGAGGACCAGTCTCCACAGCGCGTGTCATCTTATCCACTTGATTATTAAAGGCCTCCTCTTCAGAGGTAATCCTTTGGTGAGCATTCACATGAGATACAATTAACTTTACTTTCTTGGCCCATTCAGAGAGGTCTATCCACATACCTCTTCCCCACACCTTGTCACCAATTTTCCAATCATGGTCCTTCCAATTCCATGACCATCCAGCCAAGCCATTAGCCACAGCCCATGAATCAGTATACAGTCTCACATCTGACCATTTTTCCCTATATGCAAACTTAATGGTCAGGTACCCTGCTCGAAGTTCTGCCCATTGGGAAGATTTCCCTTCACCACGGTCCTTTAGGGAGATCCCAGAAAGGGGCTGTAGTGCTGCTGCTGTCCATTTACGAGTGGCACCTGCATATCGTGCAGACCATCCGTAAACCAAGCATGGCTTTTTTGGTCTTCAGTTAAAGTATGGTAAGGAATTCCCCAGGAGGCCATAGGTGCAGACTGGGAGAAAGAAGGTAATGTGACAGGAGTGGAGTCTGTGAGCATTTGGGCCACTTCTTCATGCAGCTTACTTGTCCCTTCAGGTCCTGCTTTGGCCCAATCTCGTATATACCACTTCCATTTAACAATGGAGTGTTGCTGCACATGTCCAACTTTATGACTTTGTGGGTCAGACAATACTCAGTTCATGATAGGTAGTTCAGGCCTCATGGTGACTTGGTGGCCCGTGGTGAGGCATTCAGTCTCCACCAAGGGCCAGTAACAGGCCAACAGCTGTTTTTCAAAAGGGAGTAGTTGTCTCCAGAGGATGGCAGGACTTTATTCCAAAATCCCAACTGTCTACGTTGTGATTCACCAATAGGGGTCTGCCAAAGATTCCACACTGCATCTTTATCTACAACTGACACCTCTAGCACCATTGGGTCAGCTGGACCATATGGCCCCAGTGGCAAAGCAGCTTGTATGGCAGCCTGAACTTGTTGAAGAGCCTTTTCTTGTTCTAGACTCCACTCAAAATTGGAGGCTTTTTGTGTCACTTGATATATAGGTTGAAGTAGAACACCAAGTGAGGAATATGTCGCCTCCAAAATCCTTATTCCACATTTAAGGGATCCAATAAGGGGGTTCTTCCAGTTACTAAGTATGTCTATTCCAATGGTGCATTCTGGAACTGGGGAAATAACCACAGGCTGGGTCTGGGGGCCCACTGGAGGCGTACCTGAGCTAAAACTCCATTGATAACTTGACCTCCATAAGCCCCCACTCTGACTGGGGGACCTTCAAAACACTTTGGGTCTCCTGGAACTAGTGTTAGTTCTGAGCCAGTGTCCAGTAATCCCCGAAAAGTTTGATTATTTCCTTTCCCCCAATGAACAGTCACTCTTGTGAAAGACTGCAGGTCCCTTTGGGGAAGGCTAGAAGAAAGACTAACAGTATAGACCTTTGGTGATGTAGTAGGGTCCTCCTTCAAAGGGACCCGGCCTCCCCCTTATTCAAGGGGTTGTGGGTCTGTAAACTGGCTCAGGTCTGGGAATTGACTGAGCGATCGTGACTGTGTATTCTGCTGTTCACCTGATCTACCATTCTTTCGCCTGTACAGATCACGTAAATATTTAGTAGGCTTCCCATCTATTTCATTCCTAGGGACACCATGGCTAAGTAGCCAATGCCATAATTCCACACGAGACAGGCTGCTTTGATTACTACTGAAACCTTGTCTATTAGAACCATGCCCACCCTGTCTGTTTATTTAGTGCTGATACCTGCCCTCTATCATCATGGGACCAATCAGTCCCATTGTGGGCAAATGGAGTTCTCTTAGGGCAGTGCCCACTGTTAATCCTGGTGCACATAAAATAGCAATTACAGGAGTCTTAAGAGATGCTGGGGCCCACTTTACAAACTTGTTCCTTATGGTTGTGGTAAAGGGTATGTCCTCAGGACACCCCTTTTTGGGTGTATGGGCATATCCTGATAGATCCATTCCAACATACCAATTTCTCTAAGCTTTTGGATGCCTTCCTCTACAGTGTACCAAGGTAGATCAGGTACTTCAAGTTGGTCTAATCTAGACCTTCTGGCAGTCCATGCTTCAGCAAACCAACCAAATAAAGAATTAGATCCTCTCTTAGTCTCTTTTGCCTCTGCATTGAAAGAAGAGTCTGTGCTTAGGGGTGTTGAAGTAGCATTACTGATGTTAAGACTAATCAGGCTGGAGAGCCAATTTAAGAAGCCCATATTTATGATTTTATTTCTCTAGAAGCACTCCTGGTACCAAAATGTGTTAGACAGGGTTCTCTAGAGAGACAGACCAGATTGCTAATAATTGTTTACAGATAGGTATATAATACAAGAAATGAACAGTTAAATTATAAAGCAGTACAAATGGCTCAGTGCAAGATCTGAAGGATTGCCATGGTCTTACTATGACGTGGACGGCTCCAATTTGCAGAAGCACCCGTAGTGATTCACTTGCGCCAGCAGCTGAACTGGTTAGGATGTGTCTGTGGCTGCGCTCTGTCTCTCCCCTCTGGTCTCTGTGTTAATTCACATCCTGCATCCCAGCCCGCACAGACTCCGCCCCCACCCCACTCCACCCCTCCTCCTGGCTAACACATCATAGGGTGGGGGTTGGGGGGTTAGGGGGGGAGGCATTACCATGAAAGTTCTTTTTCAAAGTCTTGTTTTTGTATCCTATTAGAAATGGATACTCTTGAACCAAAACAAAAACACCGGTCATAGGCTGGTTTCAAAATGAAGCTTGTGTCAAGAGCAGAAGAGAGCAATAACAGTATTGCATGTAGGGAATTCTGTGTTGACGAAAAGCAAGTGAGGGAGTGGTGGAAAATGAAGGCTGACTTGGAACAGATTCCAAAAGCTAAAAAAGCTCGTCGTGGTTTAATGTCTTTTCATGGGGCTCTAGAGAATGAATTGCATAAGTGGGTTCTGGGGTTTCGTCAAAATGGTTACTGCGTAACACACATGGGAATCTGCATCCGTGCTCTACAAATGGCTAAGGATGACAAATGTAAAGCACCAGGCATTGAAAAATTTGCTGTATCAGCAGGATGGTATACCCACTTCATGAATAGGTTTGGCCTACTATGTTTGAGACAAAGAACAAAGATTTCCTAGAATTTGCCACAAGACCTTAAAGAAAAAAATATGTCATTCCAGTCATTTATTATAAAACAAAGAAGGATTTATAATTATGACCTGGCAGATAGTGGGAAGATGGATGAAACTGCCATGACTTTTGATCTTCCAAGCAACAGAACTGTTGCAAGTTTAGGAGAAAAAATTTTTTTTCTCAAAACCACAGGAAATGAAAAAACAAAACACTTTACCGTTTTTCTATCATGTTTGGCTAATGGAACTAAGCTGTGTCCTGTCATTTTTAAGAGAAAGACCTTGACTAAAACGATCAATTTCCCACCAAGAATTACTGTGCATGCACATGTTAAAGGCTGGATGGATGAAGACGGAACAAAAAAATGGCTGGAAGAAATTTGGAACCGACGACCAGGAGCAGCCTTAGAGAAAAAGCCATCGTTACTTGTTTGGGATATGTTCAGAGCCCACCTATCGGATGACATAAAAAAATTGGCAAAATCTAGTAAAGTTACTTTATCTGTTATTCCAGGTGGGCTTACATCTGTACTGCAGCCTCTGGATGTATCTTTGAATAAGCCTTTTATAGACCGAGTACGCAGGATGTGGCATGAATGGATGTCATCTGGTCAAGTCTGACTAACAAAATGAGGAAATCTCATGAAGCCTGACATAGAGTTAATAGCAAAGTGGGTTTGAGATGCATGAGAAGACATTCCAGAAGACATGGTGCGATGTGCCCTCCAGAAATGTAGTATTAGTAATGCTATGGATGGCAGTGAAGACTGCGCTTTGTATGAAAATGACAGCAGTGATGGTGATGACGAAAATCTCAGTGAGGACAGTGTCTATGATGACCTCACACCAGCTGAAGCTCTGCATTGGGATACGGATAATGATGAGGAATTCAGTTTTGAAGGATTTTAACTCTTTACATTTTAGCTTGGTTGCTATTTGACCTCAGGGAATAGTACTCTTAAGGTATCATTGTTGATACCTTATTGTTTTTGTTGAACCCATTTTCCATTTACTGTGCTTGTTTACTAATGTTAAATGACTTGTCATTTTATTTGTTTTTTATTTAAAATAAATATTTAAATACATTACCCCACTGATGCCTCAATTTTTAGTAATTTTATTTTCATTTGTTTTGATTATTGAAACTCACCAATAGCTTCTGCATTTTCCACCCTAGGCTTATACTCGAGTCAATCGTTTTTCTGGTTTCCCAGGTAATAATTAGGTACCTCAGCTTATACTCGGGTCAGCTTATATTTGAGTATATACAGTATTTGTGTAAGATACAAAAATTGCAAACTTTAATCGAATCATGGAACATAATTTTTGGCACAACAAACACCAAGCTCTCAACAATTATTATTTCTGAGACGTAGAACAATGGCAACAAACTCTTGTTTTTTATTTTATTTTATGTTTGAATTGTTTGACTTATCTACACTGTGTTAGTTTGTGTTAGCCTCTGGGTTGACTAGAGAAACAAATCCAGAGACAAACGTGTATAAGAGAGAGCTTTATATCAAAGATCAATTTTACATGAAGAAAGCATCCCAGCCCAGTCCAGATCAAGTCCATAACTACCTATATTAGCCCATATGTCAATACTAGTCCATAAATTCCTCGTTAGACTCACACAGCCATGCAATAATGCTGAATGCAGGAAGATCACAGGCCAGTGGGTGGGAAGTCTTGTGGATCCAGTGGTGGAAAAAGCATCTCATCGCTGGCAGGGTCTCCCATGGCTCCTACAGTTCCCAGGGCTCTGGCTGCATCAGGGTTGCACCATGTGGCTTGTCTCAGGAATGTCTCACAGGGAGTGAGCTTGTGTTCTGCCTGAGCGCCTCTAAATAAGGTCATCAAGCTGCGACCTGATTGACAGGCTAAACTCTACACCTTCCCTACCAAATCTCAAATTGACAACAAATTATGTAACTACCACAACAGATTATGTAACTATCACATACACTAAGGATGAATTACCTTGTTATGTTTAATTACATTTTTTAAAATTTAGGGGTAACTTTAGGTTTGCAGAAAAGTTATAGTTTCTGAGTATCCTTTGCCCAGTTTCGATTAATATCAACATCTTATACCCAGTTCCAGTTGAGTCGCTACTGCCCCATGAGGACCCTAGATGTTGCAGAATGGAACTGTGCCACAGGGTTTTCACAGCGATTGCCTTTTTAAGTACATCACCAGGTCTAACCTGCCTGGGAGCCCAGATGGTTAGGGATGATGCCAACTAGACACTCCTAGGGGAGGGAAGGGGCAGAACCCAACCTATCCCTCTAGTTACAGCCTGATCACACCTGGGCAAGGTGGTCTTTTGTATGAGAGAGACTGAGCAGAGTTGAATTCTTTGGGCCTCCTTGTCTTCTGACTGTGCCTGATCTTGCATCTATCTGGTTCCTCAATCTCCAGCTGTGTTGCCTGTTAATCACGGGTGTCATCTGTGGACTCCCAAGGATGGATTCTTTCAGCCTATTTCAGATCCATATGCCCTCTCTATCCACTCGCCTGTGCCAGATGACACTTGCTGTGTTGTCATCTACTTTCTGTTTGTCAACTTCCATGAGTCAGGAGAAGCCTGACCTCAATGGAATTGGATTTGCCTATTTCTACAACAGATATAAATCGGACAGAGCTCTTGTTCCACATAAACAAACACTTATCAATGTCAATGCTTTTGCTTCTCTGAAGACCCAACCTCACAGAGTCAGCAGCCCCTCACCTAAGCGTTTGGAGCACCCATGAGTTAGAATCAACTCCATTGCAGTGGAGTGTGACCCCTTAGATCACCATGGTATATTTGTCAAACTGTGACGTTCACATGGGCACATCGCTATTCCTGAAACCCCAGCCTTCACCCAGATGGCTTCAGATTTTCCATTCGAGGAGCCAAGCACAGAGAAACCAAAATTGCCCACTGCTGTCGAGTCTGATGCATCGTGACCCTACAGGATAAAGCCCAAAGCCTTTCTAAGACTGTCGTCTTTCCCAAAGCAGATCTTAAGCTAGCCCTGGAGCCCTGCTCTCCCAGCACCAGGCTCCCCCAGCCGAGGAGCCTTTCCTCGCCGTGCCTTCTAGTCTCCTCTAGCCTGTGCTAGTCTAGCAGGACGGATCATATTATTTTTCAATTTAAAATGTATTTTTAATATTTAAAGACTTCTAAGGGTCAGGGTGCTGTGCTACTTTACTTCCTTCTTTCCCCAGCATTCATGGATTATGGGCACTGACTTAGGCTCTGGAGATAGAGTAAAATCCCTGTCTCCGTGGCACACACATACATTCTGGCCCAGTACCGAACACACAATAGGTCCATAGATCCAAGGAGGGAAGAGGTGGAGCTGGAACTGGAGGTGGGGGGTGGCCAGAGCCCACTCTAGAACCGGGGTGACAGCTGGAAGGAACAGAGTGCGTGGAGCCATCCTAGCAGCGCGGGCTAGTGCCCGTGGCACTCATGGCAAGTGCCATCACATATTTGCCTGGAAGGCTGAATTTATCTGGAGAAGCTGAGCCAGTTGGATAGTAGGGGAGGGATTATCACCAGCCGTTCCAAGTGTGTAGGAAGGGGCTTCAAAAGTTTGTGGGAAAAAAAGAATAAAAAGATAATGGAAATTTCCATGAGCTTTTGAGGCCCCTTCCTAAAGGCACTTAACAGATATTTGTTACGTAAATAAATGAGGGAATCACTATTAAGCAGGTACAATGTCCCCTGCTCATGGCAATGCTAAAAAAACTCTGCCAAGAACCTCCAAGTTAATCCCAAAAGGGAGCGCTTCAAAAACCAGGCAGTGTGAGTGCCCATCACATGCCCACCTCCTACGTCCAGGGATCCCCTCCCTCAGGCATCTCCCCAGTCACTGTTGTCACCACGAGACTGCTTTCTGTCACCTTTCCACCCCGAACAGGGCAGGGATCTTTGTCCTAGTTCTCTGTCCAGGAGGGCAGAGTGATTCAAAGCTAGCAAAGGCTCAAAGTTAGCAGAAGGGATTTGACACACCAGGCAACAGGCAACCTCTGATTCCTGAGGAGGCTGTACCTTCAGCATCTAACAATAACAAAAACTCATCGCCATCAAATCAACGCCAACTCATAGCGACCCTAAAATACAGGGTGAGTGTCTTGTGAGTACCCAAGACTGTAACTTTTTATTTATTTATTTATTGACTGTAACTCTTTACAGGAGTAGAAAGTCCCATCTGGTGGTTTCGAACTGCTGACCCTGTGATTAGCAGCCCAACATATAACCACTACACCACCAGGACTCCTGATGTAATGTTCTAATAGAATGCTACTGTCCAATGGTGCATCCCTGAAAGTAATAAACTAACAGCACTCCCCAGATGCCCATGCACTGTGCCCATCATGGCTGACTCACCATGTACAGCCATCTGCCTCACTCCTCTTTGGTTGTTATGTTGTTGCCCGGTGCCCATAGTGACCCTGTTGACCACAGAATGATACACTGCATGCTTTTGCACCATCTTCGAAATTGCTCCTGTGCCTGAGCCCACTGATGCAGCCACTGTGTCAATCCATCTCACGGAGGGGATTTCCTCTTTTACCCCACCCTTCCACTTGACCAAACACGATGTCCTCCAGGAACTGGTCTCTCCTGACTACATGTCCAAAGTACATAAGACAAAGTCTTGCCATCCTGGCCTCTGGCCTCACTTCTTCCAATACAGATTGGTTTGTCATTGGCACTTTCAATATTCTTCTCCAGCACCACAATTCAAATGCATCCATTATTCTATGGCTGTGATTCTCAACCTGTGGGTCTCGACCCCTCTGGGGCCTGAATAACCCTTTCACAGGGGTCTCCTAAGACCATCAGAAAACACATATTTCCAATGGTCTTAGGAACCGAGACACCCCTCCTCTATCCGTCTCCAGGTGGGTCCCTCACATGCAGAAACACCCACATATGAGTATCCATCCGGTATGAAGTCTGGTACCCATGCTATACCATGCTTCAAGACAAAATTTCATTTATTTGTCAGAAATAAATATTTCCCAATATATAATTACATATTATTTCTGTGATTAATCATTATGCTTTAATGCTGTTCAATCTGTAACAATGAAAATACATCCTCCATATCAGATATTTACATTTCAATTCATAACAGTAGCAAAATGACAGTGATGAAGTAGCATCACAAATGATTTTATGGTTGGGGGTCTCCACAACATGAGGAACTGTATGAAAGGGTCGCGACATGAGGAAGGCTGAGAACCACTGCTCTTTGGTCTTCCTTAATCAATGTCCAAGAGGCACGTGAAAGTTGGGTGTTGAGTAAGGAAGCTCCTCTTCCAGGAGAAGTTAAACTGAGTATGACAGCATAGTTTGGAGCAGAAACAGTAAGAAATTCAATCTGATGTACTTTACTTAATTTAAAGAAACTCCTGGGAGATTCTTCCAGGACATAGCGGCTGGGTGAATTTTGTTATTATGAAGTTATACACATTTATTCCCTTAATAAAATTACCATATAAAATTTGGCAATGGATTCTGGTGATGGTTGCTTGACCCCATATCCATAGTTCAAAAACCGTTTTCCTTCAATTTCTAATTCCATATCGGGGCCATGTTGTTTTCCCACAACAGCATTCCAAAAGACCCCTTGATTTATAGGGTGGTCAGACTTCTCAAGTACGTTTTCCTGATAGGTATAAATTTTTACTCTAGGAATGCAAGGAAGCAAAAATTGACTTAAGCAATCTTCCTTCTTAATAAACCATGGTATATCAGATTTTATCACTGCCTTAATTTCTTCTTCATAATCCTGATCAATAATCCTAGCAACAATCTGAACACTTTGAGAATTCAGGTTGGACATTCTTAACAAACGTCCCATCGTTCTTTTAGGTAGTGGAGCCCAATTACCGCTCTGAATAATTTCAGTTACAGCTTTTAGCTTTCCTTCACAACTTTGAATAACTCCAGTATCCATTTGAATTCCTTGAGTACTTAGGTTAAATCTCCCTGATTAAAAACTATTACTCTTTCAATAAGAGGCTCCTGCTTTTTAGAATCAACAAACTGCTGCGAGTGTTTCTGAGCCTTGTCTTGGTTAGTCAAACTCAACTGCAGTGAGAACAGAGGCTGGGGTTTGCAAAGTTGGTTGGTCTGATCTGCGGTGAGAGAGACGGGGGGATACCTGTGACTACTGCCATTCTAAGATCTTTTGCCGGGTTAGGCAGAGGCTTTGCCGTCTGAGCTCTGCTGGGCGGGACTGGAATCAAGGTCCTTCCTTCAATATCCTGCTGGGAAGCGTTTGCTAATGGCAATCCTTTAGTGTTGAATCTTGAGCGACATTGACTCGCCCAATGAGTTCCTTTCTTGCAGCGGGGACAAAGTTCAGGTTCTTTTAAACCTGAACTCATTGGCCCCAGTCCATGTTCAGACTCAGGCCACAGCCAGCTCTTTGTGGCCAGGCTGATTTGCCTACCTCTTGGAAGATGACCTATTTCCCCATAACTAAAGCACTCCCTTCTAAGTCTGGTGTAATTTTCCACGGCTGCTGCCATGAGGTTGGCCTTGTATTCATCTGTCTGTACATGCCTGCATATCCTGATATAATCTAACTACATGCCCTGTTCCCGGTAGGGATGCAAGGCATTTTTAGTGTTTATTAGAGAAATCATAAGATAGCTTTTGCAGTAGGTCTCTTACTGCCTGGACACTTTTTACACATTTGGAAACAGAGTCTTCCAGTCGGGACACAAAGTCAGCATCATTCCGCTGACTTATAGCCGTGTAACTCAGCTTTCTCTCTTCTGATGGAATTAGCTTTCCCCAGACCTTTAGGCAGACTTCTCATAGCTGGGCAATTGTCTGTTCAGTAAATTGTAATTGAGACTCAACTGTGATATAATTCTCATCCCCTAGCAATTGATGAATTCCTATATCTACCCCATCCTCGGCATTCTTCCGAGCTTGTGAATGGGCTGTAAAATCCCACCACATATGATATTGTAAAAACTCAGAAGGGTAAAGACATATTTTCTCCAGGGCTCTCCAGTCAGCAAGGGTCCAGCGCTCAGACTCTGCCAGACACCTCACCATGCTAATTACAAAACGTGAGTCTGGGCCATAGTCCTTGACATCCTGTTTGAGATCTTTCAGCAACTCAAAGGGGAACTGTGAATTCCTTGTTAGTGTTTCTCCACAAGGCTGTCTGCTAACAACTCTAACAGGATAAGACATTCTAAATCTCCATCTTCTGCAATCCCTCTTTCTATTCTTGAAAGTAAAGGTGCTTTCCTATACTTTGCTTCTATTTTCTGAGCTGGTCTTCTCAACCGGTTTATCTTGTATCTCCACTTCCCCGAACTTCACCTTCTGTGTTAGCTCCCTTAGTTTGCATTTCTTTGCAGCGAATCTCTCTACCTCCAGCACTGACTGGCTTGCTGCAGTCTCTGGTCTTTCTTACACTAAATTCCAGCAGGGGAGCAGATTCTTTTACTATGATGTCCCCTTCTGACTCATGCTTAGTTTTCTCGGCTCTGTCTAAAACCTTTACATCTGTTTGATACCCATTCTGCTTGCCTTCACGGCGCTGTTTAATAGCCTCGCTGTGGGTCTTGCAATTTGCTGCCTCTAGTGCTTCGTAGGCTGCAGTCCCCAGAGGGCATATAGGCTTGGGCTGTGAGGTTTCCTTTAGAATCAGAAGCCTTGCATAATAAATCAATCCCTGCTTCTTCAGTTTTTCCTAAAGTTTCATCACCCAAATTATGCTCAAAGACACTTTAGCTTGCTTTTCTAGATTTGAATAGACACAAGACTTCTCACTAGACTGATAATCCTCATTCTCTTCCTCCTGCAAAGGGACTAAGATCATCTTAACTTGAACCCACAGAGACCATGTCTCCACAGAGATACCGCTATCTCTGAATGCTGTCTTCAAGTTTACAATGACTTCCTCTCGTCTCTAGATCGAAAGTTCCTTCCCCTGGGAACCATGGATTGTACCTTTTTCCTAATTGTAGAAACATTGCATCTTTTTCTTCATTACTTTTGCACCCTGTCTTTTCAGTGAGTGGATGAGCGTAGTACCATAAGTTTCAGGTTTACTTTTACCTTGCCCCATTGACCTCTTTAAAACGCTCACTCACTATTTCCACTACTTACCTGCCAGTCCCACACTGGAGCCTCACTTCACACAGTTTTCCGATTCACTCTACATTCTGGTGGGGCCATACAACTGTTACATGGGGTATAACTCAAAAGAGTTATTTTCCTACTGCCACACAATGGGCGCCATTTGTGGGGGAAAGGCCAGTCCCCCACAACTAATTGCGGGTTCGATAGGCTCAATTGTATGGTTAAGATATAGATAGAGGTTATAATAAAGTCATAGAGAGCATGAGAGATAGAAGAGAGAGTCAAATAATGGAGTCAGACATATTTCATAGTAGCATGCTCACTTCCTGGATGGCCATGATCTTACCAGCCAGGTCCCGCACAGTGTGGGCCAAGGGCAGGAGAGTGAGCAGGAGAAGGCTGGCAGGAGAGAGCGTGACCAGGGAGATATACAATGGGCATAAGCATAACAGGAAGGGGATGAGCTAGGGGTGGGGTGTACACATGATGGGAAGGGGAGGGACCAGGGGTATACATGTGACAAGAAGGGCGGACCCTAGATTCATGATGGCGGCCTACCCTTGGTCACCCTTGAATGGGCTTGACCTCCCTGGGCTCTCCTTCAGGGACACAATCTACTACTATCCTTGTCAGAAGGGAGTGGGCCCTACTTGTTGTGGGATAAACAGTGGTGTTTGCTTGCTCTGGATGGCTGATAAACTTTAGGAAGAATAATCCCTGGCCTACTTCTCTTGATCTCCAAATGTAGCAAGCAGCTAGGTTTGGGATATATTTGGGGGACACAACTTGGGAGAAATCTTTCTGTTTCCCACAGTTGCATAGCATAATTAAAATAATCAATGCCCCTGAATGGTATGAGTCAAAAATGTTAAGCTGTTCTCTCAAGTCCTTTGGACACCCTAAGATATTTGTTAATGTGTGAAATATACACAACCAAGCCTGTATCCACTCATCATTTTTGCACACAGTTCGCTCTCTGGCCATCCTCCCCGCTGTGTGCAATCCACTCTTCTCACTCTCTCTGCCTGTATTATTTCATCTAATGCCACTTGGACTGTCTGTGCTTAAAGTCCTCATCTGCAGGTCAGCGTTTCTGTTGTCATGTTGATCCCATATAGGTCATTCTTTAAAGACCCCAATGCCCAAGGCAAACATTATTTGTTGAGCTAAACAGTTCTGTTTAAAGATGACTTCAAGGCATGGTTTGGGTTCATTGTTTAAAGGTTGTTTCCAGGCAAAAGATTCAAGGGCCCATCTAGGCTTACTGTATTCAGTAAGTTTTGTTTTCGATAAGATTTTAAATTCTGGTCTATAATTTTGCTCCTTTTGATCAAGATCCATCTATTGGCTGCTTCCTGAAAACATTCAGTGATGGTGGCAGGACACCATTCTTTTCTTCTGGTCTCGTAGTAAGGGAGGTGGCAGTTCATGGAAGCATTCAATCTGCAGACCTTCCCCTTCTCTGGTCCCTGGCTCCTCTTCTTCCTCAAATGCTCCACATGAACAGAGATCAATTGCTCATCTTGGAAGGCCAACTGCAAATGATTCTAAAACAGAAAGGTCTTTGAGCCCCAAGCACAATGACAAGCTCGGAAACGCAGTGACCCTGCTGAAGCAGCAGGCCAATTGATGGTGTTGAGTCCTTTGTGACAAGGCCAGCTGGTAGGAGATACTGGCCTTAGCAGCTCCTTCTGCAAGACCCACCTGGCTTTCTTACCGCCATCAAACCAACAGTTTGTACCCCTTATCAATAGACTTTCAAACCCTGTGCCATTCATGGTACCTGTTCAGGATGACACAGTTTGATCGACCTCCAAGTCCTTGGACCTGTCCTGAACTTTCTAGCTCACACCTTAAACCTAATAAACGGTCTCTTATTGTTGCTTGCATTCTACCCCAGTCTTTTTAGGTGCTCCCAGATCTCCTGGATTTGCGAGTGTCGAGGACCATTCCTGGAAAAGAAAAGCTGCTTATGGGAGAGACTCTGGAGCAGAGGAACTTCAGAGATGCTGCTCAGAGGTGAAGCATCCACAACAAAGTGGGAATGGCCCTCAAATTTGCCCCTGATTCTGATTGGCCCCTCATAAAATATTCATGACCAAATGCCAACCATGGGCTTTTGTCAAGGGGACTTGGGCATCATATGTTTGGTGGATGCAAACAAAGTCACCTGCCTTTCACATTCCTCCTGTGTCGCTTCCTCCCAGAATCCTCCTGGTCCACACGCACAAGGCCCGGAAATACAATGAGATTATTCTCCTTTCTGAGTCCCCCAGCAGGGTTGCATTTAATCAACAAGAAAGTGTAGAGTACATAATGTTTACCAAACAGTTCTCTATGCACCAGAAATATAGCTGGAACAAAACACACTTCAAAACAAGACGAGACAGAGCTTTGCCATCATGGAACTTCCTGGTCAGGGAGCTAGGAAGCAAACAAAATAAGGACGAGTAGGCTCTCAGTTCAGAGAAGGCTACGTGCTAAGAATAAAACAGGCGTGGAAAGGATAGGAAGTTGCCAGATGGAGGGCTGGCAGTACAAACTTCATTAGCCAGCCGCACAGACGCCAATGAGCTTGGAAGGAAGACTTGAAAGAAGTGAAATGAGCCAAAGAAATATCTGAGGAGTGGGGGGAAATTGAAGATTGATGAGCCCTGACATTATTCCATTTGGGGTCACTCTTTAAAAAAATGAATATTTAAAATGCCCACACAAAATTAGACAGAAGGACTTGGAATGGGCGCATGTTGAGAGACTGGGAGGCGCCGTAAACTCCATCAGCTTTATTTTCTCTCTTGGGAGACCTATACCTCGGTCTTTGGCTTTGTGCAAGGAAGAATTCATGCCAAAGTCTGGTCGGTGAGCCAAGTGAGTTTTATGAAAGTTAGAAGCAGTTTCAGGTTTTACAGTAAATGGAGCACAAGCCAGACAGAGTTCGCAGCCTGGTTGGCAGGACTCGGTACAGCCACATGGGGCAGTGCAGCCCGGCTGCCCTGACCTGTGCGTTGGAGCTGCTGGGAGAGAGCCCAGAGCAAATCCTCTGGCTTTTCAGGGCCCCGTTGGGAGGAGTGGTCGACAACACTGGTCGGCCCCATTGGCTGCACCAAATTCACCAGGCTTAGATGGGCCAATCCAGGTGTCGCGCCCACCTAACTGTACCACCCTTTCCTGGCTGGGAGGTTGAACCTAACAGTTTCATGGAATTCTGATGGCGGAGAGTTCTGAGCAAAGGAGTAACATGATTTGACATAGATTTTAAAAGAATTCTTCTGGCTAGACAGAGCCAAACCAAGTCATCCAACTTCTCCACACTGATCGCTAAAGAAATCCCTCTCAAAGTTCTATACACTCTGAGTGAATACAAGTCCCAACCTGCACCCCGTGGGAGTTCACAATGAAGGGCCCTTTCCAGGGTCCTTTTGCGGTTGCTATAGTACATACATCTTATCACTAGTAATCTGTACTATATCCAAGGTTGAGGGACAGAATTCACCAATGTTACCATTCTCATACCACCTTCTGAACACGTAAAGATCAGATTCATAAAGATATTGATGATAAAAGGCAAGCAGAATGAAAACTAACCATCATAACGAGGCTTCAGCCTAGTCAGAGCTGACAAATGACAGAGTAGGAAGCCAAAAGGAACCCCATGGTAAGTTGGAGACTCTGTTTACCATTTCATCAGCAGATTGGAAAATATTAAAAACTTGAGAAAAACCCATATCTCAATATTGGCAGGTTAAAGTAATAGTGCAGATGCATACCTATAAACTTTATAAGGAAATATTTACAAGTTATCCATCAAGTGAACACCTGTAAAGTAAAATGTGCTATCTTCAGTACCCATCTGAAAGACCAAGTTCAACTTTGGGGTTCCCAGATGCCTCAGACTTCTGTACCAGTGGAAATGTGAGGAGCTTCAGCTCCTGGTTCAGGTCCTACCTGTGGGATATAAAAAGATTTTCCCCCAGCTTTGTCTCCCGCCAAAATATGCCAAACCTGAGGCTGCTTGCCAGCACATGGTGGGAGGTCAGATGCTTAGAGATAGTCTCCCTGAAGGGATTCAGCCATCCAGAGCAATCAGACTACTGTCTGATCCACTGTACATGGGACTCACACCCTATTGATAGGCTAGTGATTGTTTCCCTAGAGAGTTGAGAACAGGTCAAACCTGCTCAGTGACATCCAAAGTTAGGCTGCCATCCTGAATCTAGGATTTTCCATCTTGTCACATGTATGCCTCCAATACTTCTCCTTCCCATTGTGTGTATACCTCTAGATTTGCCCCTCTCATTACTGTATGACCTTCCTGTGATGTATGTGTTTATCTGTAATCAGGGGGCTTGCATCCCCCAAAAGCTATATAAACCTGGGTTAGAAATAAATTGCTTTCTTTCCCGTGCTATTCCCATCTTCCACATCCCCTGTGGACCACCAAGGTGGGCTGAGGTGAGCATGCTACAATGAAATGTGTCTGACGCCTTCATTTTACTCTCTTATTCTCCATGACGTTATTGCAATCTTTATATATTATAACTGTACAATTGCACCTGCGGGGCCTGTGATGATTTGTTAGGGGCTGGCTACCCTGACACCTACCCACCCTGCTAGTCCCACTCCCAACTCCAGACTCCCCCGGGAGGTGCCTTGTGCCCCTGAGCTGTGTGTGCCTGCGTGCGTGCGTGTGTGTGTGTGTGTTCATCCTAGTCTCACACATCTTTCCATATCTAGCTCGGCCTTGACCTCGATGGAGACCTGTTAGCACTCCAAGGGAGACGGATGGAGCGGTTGTCTTCTGTAAAGATTGTAGCTTTGGAAACGCTTTGTGACAGTTCTACTCTGTCCTATTAAGTGTCCATGAATCAGAACTGACTCCGTGGTGATGGGTTTGGTTGTCAGGATGGGGCGGGGGTTTGACTACCTGAGGTCATAGGAATGAGTGAGGATATCAGCGGCATGCTGGCAGGTTCATTAGGGGGAGAGGTATGCAAGCCCTAGAAGCAGGCTTGAGCTCTGCGCAGGAAGTTCTGTGGTCCCAGGGAGCCAGAGACTCTTAGCACATCACTGTGACCTCATAAACTCCTTGCCCCTGAGAGGACATGAGGAGTGGGTCCTCTCCACTTCATGACCCACAGCAGGGGCCTCTATGACCTGCAGGGTAAAGCAATTTGCGTGATCTTTCCAAGTTCAGCCCAGTATTTCCACTTCTAGGATGATATCATCCAGATTTACTTATTAGGAGAGCCTAACCCTATATGAATAATTATGTTTACTTAATACCAAAGGAAGGATTGTGAGGATGGCAAGGGACCAGACAGTGTTTCCTTCTGTTGTGCATAAGGTTGCTATGAGACAGAACCAACTGGAGCGCACCTAGCAATATAATATAGGAATAATATAATATAGGAATATCAAAAGACTGCAAACAGTATAAGTATCCATCAAAAGGTGAATGGATTGCTAAATTATAGGACACTCATGCGATGATGTTATTTTTGCAGCCGTTAAATATAACAGACTGGTTTGAAAGAGTGTTATGCATATTTTAAGTGACAAAAAGCAAGCGCAAGTTTCAATCTGTAGTATAACCAACTGTATGTGCTTCTTATGTTAGGTGCTGGCAAGTCAATCTTCACGTCACAGTGACCCCGTTACAGAGGATAACTGCCCCATAAGATTTTCTAGACTGAAATGTTTCCAGGAGCGGATAGCCAGGTCGGTGGCTTCAGAATGGTAGGTAGCCAGAATAGGGAAAGGGGGTTGGCCCTCCCAGGCCTGTACAGGCCAATAGATGGGGTTTGGAAGGAATCAGGTGAGCATTAGCTATTCAGGAAGACCTCTGAACTGGGCATGCTCCAATTCAGCACCCCAGCCAGGTGGGCAGTACACCTGAGTGGCCCAAACTAGGGCCAAGTGGGCTTCATTCAGCCAATGGGCTCATCCAATACCTTGGACCACTCCTCCCCAGGCAGAGGTTTGAAATACTGTGGCGGCAGAAGGCTCTCTTTTTACTCTGCTGCTGGTCAGAGGCAGGTGGAGGTAGGAGGCACACACATGCCACCTCAGCAGGTCCCCTCAGTGCCCGCTCCAGGCCTGCTTGGGACCCACATGCCCCTGCACCAGGCCTATGGGGGGGCACAGCCTCTTCTCTCTTACTCTCTTGTTACCCCACTCCCGGTCAGTGGCACATTGGAGGGGTCTCTCTCTCTCTCTCTCTCTCTCTCATCCTGCCCCTGCTCGTGCTGTGCTGCTCTCTGGCCTTAATGCCACACCTGTGGGTGCGCTGTTCCACGTGGTTGTTTGTGTCCAGCTGTGAACCTATTAGGTGGTCAGTCTAGCATAAGGCACTAGAACGTCCATTACGCATGCCCAGAGAGCCAAGCTACGGAAACAAAGGAGTGGCCCACTGCTCATGCTCAGAGGTTCAGGTTGCCCACTGGGTCCTAGTGGGTGGCTGCTACACCTGGATTGGCCCACCTAGGCCAGGTGAATTCAATTCAGCCAGTGGGGTCAACCAGGGGTCACCCACCATGCCTCCCTGTGGAATAATTGAAAAGACAGGAGCCCGGAGTCGATCCTGTGACTTTGAGAGCAGTTTCCAGGCAGGCTATACGTTCAGGAGGATCCCTGTGTAAATCTGAAACTTCTCTCATAAAACTCACATGGATCACAAACCAGGCTTCGGCGTGAATTCTTTCTCATGTGGAACCAAGGACCGAGGTGTATCTTATCTCCAGAGAGATCTAACAGACCCAGCACAGCTTCCACAAGCTTGACTCGCTTCTCTTTGGAGACTGTCAGACCGGAAACTTCTCCCGTCCTTCATAAAAACTCACTTGGATTACACACGGGCTTTGGTGTGAATTCTTTCTCATGCGAAGCCCAGACCCAAGGTATCACCCACCGAGACTCTTCACAGAACCACCCGCCTTGCAGTTGGCAGCCCAGGGCTATCGTGGTACAGCAAGAATTCCTGATTAGTCATGCAATGGGCTTCGAAAAGTTCATGGGAAAAATTCCAGTAGCCATTGATTCCGTTTTTCTGTGCACTCTTGGAAGCACCTTCCGACGTGTGTATATCTGTCTGTGAGTGTGTGTGGGCATGGGTGCCTATGCTTATGTTGGTTAGGAAAAGTTCTAGAAGCAGTGACAACTTCCTGTGGTCAGGATGCAGTGACATAGTTATTACCTGTGGTTTTCCCTCACAGGTTCATTTCATTTAGGAGGCTGCCGGCCTAGGCAGTAGGCCAGCCGCCTCTCACATACACACAGCCGGCCCAGAGCATCAGGAACCCTGACCTGGCCTCGTCTTATCAAGGTGGGCAGTGGATTAGATAATGTTTCTGTGTTTGAGAAAACAACTCAAAGGTCAACGCTGGTGATTAAATATCAATATCCCCAATTCTGAGAAAAGCACAAAGAGAGGGCTACTCAGTCCGGAAGTCCTTGCTCAGGGAGCTCCTGGATCTCAGCCGCCTGATTAGATTCATCTCTGACGACCTGGTGGGTGGTGCGGTGTTGGACACAAAGTTCCTGCTGTGGGACGCGTGGAGTAACATCAGATGCTGCCTTCTCCTCTCCCCACAGCTTGCTTTCTCTGCCAAGGTCTTGGTGAAGCCATGTCCCCTGGACCCTTCAGTAGAACCGGTTCTGACATGCCCACTGCCCCTAGCCTCTTTATTCCTCCAGGGAGCAGTTCTGGGGCAATTGTTAGGCAGACGAGCGCAGGGATGGGAATGCCCAGAGAGCCAAACACGAGAACAAGGAGTGGCGTACTGCACATGCTCAGAGGCTCAGGTTTCCCACCAGTGGGCATGGGTGGGCGCTAAACCTGGATTGGCCCACCTGAGGCAGGTGAATTCAGTTCAGCAAATGGGATCGATCTGGGGTCGTCCAGAATGCCTCCCCGTGGAATCCTTGAAAAGGCAGGAGTCCAGAGGGAGAGCGAGAGATCTAACATAGAGTCGCAGGGAAGGAGAACTTGGTCCATGTGACACAGCAGTTTCTGCCAGGCTGCATGGTCGGAAGGAGTCCTATAGGTGCCGTGTAAACCTGAAATTTCTAACTCTCATAAAACTCAGTTGGATCATGAGCCAGGCTTTGGCGTGAATTCTTTCTTGCGCGGAGCCAAGGACTGAAGTTCAACTCTATCTCCAGAGAGATCTAACACAATCAAGTATCTCCTCATCAACATCCAGCATTGGTCATCGCCTTCTCCTGACTACTAAGAGTCCCCCTGGAGTCTCTGTTGAATCTGGCATCCTGAGAAAGTATGTCGTCAATTCTCGCACATCCAGTCTTGCATCCCTGCCCCTTGGTCAAGCGCCCACTGACTGAGCTGCCAGTTGTGTTTGCTTAAGAAGCTCTGCCAGGCTGGGCAATCTGTCCATCACCTGTGTTTGCTTTATTGCCTCACTTCCCTTTTCCCCCTCTTGCTTACTTTTCCTCGAACTCAGTTCCCCCTCCTCCTCCCCTCCCCTCCCCTCTCCCGCCAGTAAAGATGGAACTTTGCCTTGGGGTCTGTTTCCTATAGGAACAGGGCTATGGCTGGAAGCTTTCTTCCCCCCACAAGAGGGGCCCTTGGACTGGGAAGTGCCCACAGTTAAGTCCTTCAAGTCTAGGTATAAAAACAGAGGATCCCAATTGTCCTGGAAAGATGTGGGAGTTAAGAAGGTAACATGAAGGCTAGATAGACATTGAACAGTTTCAAAATGTATTCCCTCCCTGAAAGGAGGATCCACGTTCCCACTGAGAACAGCTCAAGAACAGTGCTCAGCTGAGAGTCGCCAGGCAGCCGGGTCGGAGAGGGGAAAACAGTAGAGATCTTACCTGACCCATCCCCTGGGTCATCAACATCGTGGGTACCTGAAAGAGGGACTGGGAATGAAGATGGGCAAAAGACACGGAAAATGGAGACAAAACAGGAGTCTGATCAAGTCTCATTTATTGAACTGAGAGCAGAGGCTTAAATAGCCAGTGAAGGGCGGGCACCATTACGTCACATGGAAATAAGGTATAGCTGGGTATATGGAAATAAGGTATAGCCAATAGTCACACATCTGCCAAATGGCAGGCAATTGTGCTCAAACAGGTCCGCATGCTAATGAGGCATACCGGGCGCCTGGCGGAAGTGTGTGTTGTCCAATGAGTGTAGCGGCTGCTAGCAATTGAGCAGCAATCCTAGCAAAGGTCAAGTAACCAATGACCGCAGGGGGAACAAGGGCAGGAAGACCACTAGGCACAATTTATATGACAGAAAACCGAGAGTAAATACATGAAAGTTGTATATGGCTTTTGATCCAGGGCTGAGGGACATGCAGTTCCCCACACTTACCGAATGTCTACTTGATCAAAATTTGTAGTCTCTTTCTTGCTTTTCACAGTTGATGGTGCTCCAAATTTTGCCAACATGCTGGTGGTGGTGGTGGGGATGGGGCAGGGGATGGGACTGTGGTGGGAAGGTCAGTCTCAGAATGAGGGATGTATTATAGGACAGGAAGTATAGGGGCCTGCTCAATGGCCTTTGGCTACTGGCCACCACGTTCAGGATCCTTCAAAATCCCAAGCAACCCACGACTCCTTCTGAGAAGCGTTTTGTCGTCTGTAGTCGAGGAGGGATCTTGGAACCCCCAGGTCAAGGAGACTGATTGGGCTGAGCTGAAGCAGGCCAGGGCCCCGCTTCCCTGCATGCCCCCAGAGGTCAGCAGCCGCCCCTGAAATGAGGAGACCAAAGAACAATACCTAGAATGCCTGACTCCCTGAGAACCTGCCTGCCAGAGCTGATCAACCACATCCTGGGCCATAAACCTTGCTGCTGCAGCGTGGACCCCACCCTCCCCATTTTCCTTTAGAAAGCCCAGACCCCGGGCAAAGCCCGAGACTCCCCTGGGCTACTTGCTAGACCATGGGGCTCTGCCCGGGAGCTCTTTCTTCCCCACTCTCTCTGCTACAGTAAAGCTGTCTCTGACTTCACCTATTTTGTCCTGACTTTGTTTACCTCTCAGAGAAAAGACCTCAGAAGACCCAGCAGGGATGCCCACCACCTTGGGTGATGTTAATGGTTACCACGCTCACTCAGGTGCTCACCAGAAGGTTGGGGCTTCAACTCCCCAAGAGGTGCCTCAGAAGAAAAGTCTGGCATGCTACCTTCAAAAAATCAACCACTGAAAATCTCGTGGTCACCATGAGCCAGGGTTGACTCAAAGGCAACTGGTAGGTGAGTTAAGAAAGGTAGGTCTTGCGGTCATGGGTTTGCGAATCGTCAAGAGGCTGTTTGAGGATGTCTATGCTGGTGGCATAGTGGTTATCAGCAGCAGCCCCTCAGGAGAAGGGCAAGGCTTTCTGCTCCTCTACAGGGAGTCTCAGAGACCCACAGGGGCAGTTCTGCTCTGCCCTATGGGGTCGCCATGAGTCAGAATTGACCCGATGGCGTTGAGTTTGAGTTTGGAGCCGTATTAGCTCTTTAGACCTTGGTTTCCCCATCAACAAACGGAGAGATTTGGACAAGGTTACTAGACTGGAAATAACACTGCTTTGATTTGGGGAGCCGATTCCTTGCTACTTGTGTACATATTATCTCAGTCAATCCCTGTGAAATAAGTGTTACTTCTTCTTGTTTTTCTTTTTTAATTTTTAAAATTTTATTTCCGTCTTGATTTTCCCAGAGAATTATGAAAGCACAGTCATTTCTCAAGGGTCATAGAAGTTTCTGCAAAAACTGCCACTGAGGACAAAGCCCTTATGTTCCTCACTGTTCCTTTATATGAAACAAATTCCTCCTGAACTTGAACGCCTGAGAAATCTAAGCCTCCCCAGAAGATGTAACCTGTGCCCTTTTAGAAGACAGTGTCAATTTCCTAATCCCCATGCATTTCCTTTATTCTAGCTGCCAAGATGCTTGGAACTAATTATTCCAAGATTAGAATGAGCATTTTAATCTCCAATTTCTGGTAACAGTATCTCACGCAACCTCTGATCCTAAAGCCTAAGTCTTTTCTTCCATAGTCTGCCTGTGATTAGGGTGAGCGGGTCGTTCACCATCTAAATGGGACCCTTTTCTAAAGGGGAAAAGGAGCACCGCTCGTTCATTAAGAATAGTTTTGCCTGCACGGCTGCCCCAGATAAGCCGGGATGGAGATCAACCTGGCCTGTGACTGGCAGTTGTTTTGTAGGCGCCGTGGAGCTGATTCTGACTCACAGAGACCCCCGTGTGGCAGAGTTGTGCTGTTCCAGCGGGTTTTCTAGGCTGCAATCTCTTTTAAAATGTTTCATCTTATTTTGAAACAGTTTCATTGTGATATAATTAACATATTCTCCAACTCAATAGTCCAGTCATGTTAAAAGGAGTTGTGCAGTTAGCCCCACCATCAACTTTAGAACATTTGTTCTTTGTTGTTGACACCTTATTTCCCCTCAACTTCCCCTTTCCAGGCCCCTGGGAAACTACTACTCTAGTTCCTGTTTCTAGAGATTTACTTATCCTGAATTATCCTTACACAGAAAAATATATAAAACAAAGACAAAAAAAGACCCAGAAACAATGACTAATTAAAACAGAAAAACCTCAATCAAAAAGAAAGCAGAAAATACTAAAAGGCTGGAATAAATTTAAAGGGAAATCAAATGCTGAAGTGTTACATTTTTACCTAACGACAGCTACAAAAATCCACTTTACAAAGCTCTCTACCTGATAGCAAGACTATTCACATCCCCAGCCTATTGTCAGGGAATTTATCAGAGATTTAATTCAGGTTGGGACCCCGCAAATGGATTTGGGGCTTCCACCATCACCCATAATGTTCCACAAACCTGGTATTTAGAATTTAATCTCCGGTATTATTCCCTCCCCCAGTTTTGGATTTTATTAAGTACAATCCTTGGATCACACAGGCTGACGTACTTCTTCCATGTGGATTTAGCTGACTCTTCACTTAAGACAGCTGTTGGTTTTAAGACAATCTAGGCTATAATCTTTATGGAATTCTCTTTGGGTTGCTAATTGCAAGGTCAGAAGTTCAAATCCACCAGCTGCTTCTGGAGAAACTGAGAGGCTGTCTGCTCTGATTAGAATTTATGGTTTTGGGAACCCTATATAGGAGTTGCTATGTGTCAGAAGTCGCTCTACGGCACTGGCACTTTGACTGCGGGAAATGTATGGGAGCAGATGGCCAGACCTTCTCTCTGGACAGGTTCAAACCGCCAACCTTCTAGTTAGTAGTTGAGCACTTAACCATTGAGCCACCAGGGCTCCTCAACTGGAAATCGTCTTGGCAAAAATGACATACAAATGGCACTCAATGTGACCTGACCTTGCAGATGTAATCTGGGGTCTCATTAAATTCAGTAAAGTCTAGAGCAGTGCTGAGTGCATCCATGTGATTGGGAGACGATGGGGAATCATGCTGTGCCCTCTTCTCGTGCATGCCTCCCCCAAAGCATTGACCCTCACAAGTCCTGTGGACACCAGGTCCTCTGGCCAATGACAGCTCTAAAATGCCAATATGGGAGGGGCTTCGATAAATCCACCTGCTTAGTAGGAAAGACCTGAATGACCAGTGTGGTGGAACCTACTCAGCTCACAGTGACCCCACCTGTGTCAGAGTACAACTGATCTAGAGATGTCCAATGTCTGCTTGTTTACAAGTAGACTGCCAGGCCTTTTTCTTTTTTAAAAACCATTTTTTAGGGGCTCATACAACTCCTATCACAATCCATACATACATCAATTGTGTAAAGCACACCTGTACATTCATTGCCCTCATCATTCTCAAAACATTTGCTCTCCACTTAAGCCCCTGGCATCAGGTTCTCTTTATTTCCCTTCCCTCCCTCTCCCCCCTCCCTCATGAACCCTTGATAATTTATAAATTATTATTTTGTCATATCTTGCCCTGTCCGACGTCTCCCTTCACTCCCTTTTCTGTTGTCCGTCCCCCAGGGAGGAGGTCACATGTAGATCCTTGTAATCGGTTCCCTCTTTCCAACCCACTCTCCCTCTACCCTCCCAGTATCACCACTCACCCCCTGGTCCTGAAGGTAGCATCCGCCCTGGATTCCCTGTGCCTCTAGGTCCTACCTGCACCACTGTACATCCTCTGGTCTAGCCAGACTTGCAAGGCAGAATTCGGATCATGATAGTTGGGGGGGAGGGTGTTGGAGAGGAAGCATTTAAGAACTAGAGGAAAGCTGTATTCATCGGTGCTACATCGCATCCTGACTGACTCATCTCCTCCCCTAGACTCCTCTGTAAGGGGATCTCCAGTGGCTGACAAATGGGCTCTGGGTCTCCACTCTGAACTTCCCCCTTCATTCACTTTTTTTTGTTGTTGTTGTTCTAATGATGCCTTATTCCTGATCCTTTCGACACCTTGTGATTGCACAGGCTGGTGTGCTTCTTCCATGTGGGCTTTGTTGCTTCTGAGCTAGATGGTTGCTTCTGAGCTAGATGGCCGCTTCAAGCCTTTAAGACCCCAGACGCCATACCTTTGATAGCCAGGCACCATCAGCTTCTTTCGCCACATTTGCTTATGCACCCGTTTGTCTTCAGCGATCGTATCATGGAGGTGTGCACCCAATAATATAATTTTTGTTCTTTGATACTTGATAACTGATCCCTTCGGCACCTCATGATCACACAGGCTGGTGTGCTTCTTCCATGTGGGCTTTGTTGCTTTTCAGCTAGATGGCCGCTTGTTTATCTTCAAGCCTTTAAGACCCCAGATGCTATATCTTTTGATAGCCGGGCATCATCAGCTTTCTTCACCACATTTGCTTATTCACCCGCTTTGTCTTCAGCGGTTGTGTCAGGAGGGTGAGCATCATAAAATGCCAATTTAATAGAAGAAAGTATTCTTGCATTGAGGGAGTACTTGAGTGGAGGCCCAATGTCTTTCCGCCACCTTAATACTAAACCTATAAATATAGGCACATGCATCTAATCCCCCATCCTCATATATACATTTACATGTCTTTGTCTAGACTTCTATAAGTGCCCTTTGCCTCTCAGCTCTTTCCTCCATTTCCTTAGACTTTCCTCCTGTCCCACTATCATGCTCCATCCCCACCTGGGTTTCAGCAATATCTCTTCATTACATTACCCTTGATCATGCCCTACCAGGCCTCCCACACCCACCTCACCACCAATTTGGATCACTTGTTGTTCCCTTGTCCCTGGGTTTGTCAACACCACCTCCATACACCCCACCTCCCCTCATCCCATTCCCCCCCCACACCAGAACTGTCAGTCCTGTTGTTTTTCCTCCCGATTGTTCATCCAGCCTATCTTATTTAGACAGACTTGCGGAGATAATAGCATGCACAAAAACAAGACAGAGCAAAACCAAGCAACAATATACAACAAAACAACAAGAACAAACCACTGACAAAGAACAAAACAGAACACAATAAGAAAGAAAAGCTTGGAGTTGGTTCGTTTGTTGGCCTTTTGGCGTGTTTTCCAGTCCAGTCTGTTGGAGCACCACGCCCTGGCCCCAAAGTCCACCTTCAGCATTCCCTGGGGACCTCGCCGCTCCATTCCCTTGCTGTTCTGTTGCACCCCCTTAGTGTTTTGTCTCCGTGTTCCACTGCACTCCCCCAATGCTCTGCCTTGGTGTGGTGGGATCAGGTCGGGCGCAATTCCCACACTGTGTCTCCGGTACTGTCTACCTCAGGGCCATGGGTCAGTGAGGGACATCATGTCTCATATCAGGCCTTTCTTCTAAGGCACCTCTAGGTGCCTTTCAATGAGCAGTTGGACATGTTAACCCCTCGTACCACTCAGGGACTCCCAGAAGGGAATGATACACTCCCTGGCATTCTGTTGATTCCAGCTCACAGTGACCTCAAGGACAGGTTAGAACAGTTAGAAACCCACTGGGTTTCCAAGACCATACGTCTTTATGGGAGTTGAAAGCCCAGTCTTTTTCCCACAGAGCTGCTAGTGGTTTTGAACTGCCAACCATGTGGATTGTAGCCCAACGAGTAACTAGTACACCACCCAGGCTTCTGAAGGGAAGACAAGTTGGGATTCATTCAGAATAGTGTAGCACTTTACAGAAGTTTGGAAAATGTGGATTGTCCACCACATTCTTTCGTGCTAATGAAGACCTTGCGGGTCTGCAAAGCCACAGTCGCCAGGGAGCCCAATGGGGTCATAGGGCAGCCACCAGCAGTGCCTGCTCTTGAGCCGCTGAGCCTTCCCCTACCTTGAGGGCAGGACTGACTGGCTGGGCGCTGCAGGACCACAGAGGCTCGGGCGAGACCTCCTGAGGTTGGGTAAGGAGGTGCCCTGTTCGTATCCAGACCAAGTTTGATACTGCCACACACGTGCCTTCAAGCAGGTGAGCTTGCTGCCGTCAGGGAGAAGGGTGAGCTGCTCTGGAGTCCAGAGTTTTGGGCGTCACAAGGGAAAAGGGACAAAGACAGGTGTGGTCAGCATCCAGGAGCAGGCCTGAGAGGCCAGTGGGACACAGGCCGGTTCCTGAAGCTTGAGCCCACTGTTGCCAGACCGCCCTCCCTCCGCCCGCCCCCCCCCCCCACACACACTCCCCTCCCTGTCTGTGAGTTTTCTCTCACTAGCCCTTTCACTGGGCAGGCCAAAGGGGCAGTGCTACTCTGCCATATCCTGTCACTGTGAATCATCTGCAGCAGATTCTGGCCTTTCCAGTCCTCCAGGACAGATCCCTCAGGCCTCCCCGGTCAGGAGCTGCTATGTCTCTTCCAGTGATGACCACTGGAGGCCGCTCTTCCCCGCCTTCAGAGGCGCAGCATCGCTGCAAAAACAGCAGACACGGGGAGAGATGGAGCCCAAGCAGCTCTGAGGGAGGCCCCGAGGGAGGCCCGCCGTTGCTGTGCCGCTGGGCAGGATGCAGGGTGAGAAGGGTCCTTCCTCCTGTCCCTGGCATTTTCCTGTGTGCTCGCTCCGTGGCGAAAGCGCCCTGGCACCTGAGGAGCCGCAGGGCTGGCAAAGAGCACACCCAGGTGTTTCTGCACAAGGTGAAACTTAGGGTTACAGCGAAAAGGCTGAGCTGTCTAGAGACCACAGCAGCTGGTGTCTGTGGACATTGTACCAGAGAGAGCCGTTCATGTGCTCAGCTGCTTACTGTAAGGTCAGAGGTGCCTCTGAAGCAAGGCCTGGTGATCTACTTCTGGACGTCAGCCATTGAAAACCCCCTGCAGCACAGATTTACCCTGACACAAGCAGGGGCAACTTCTGAAAACGCCTTTATGTATTCAGAGGCACCCACATCTATTCTTAATTGGATTATTCTCTGCAGATATGGGCACTATGCAAGGAACCTCCAGGTGCCCCATGAGACCTTCTAAATGCAGCCCTCCGGGTACCATGAAGCAGTAAAATCACATGAGACTGTCTCACCAGATGGCCCTGAGCCGGGCTGGCCTTCCACGCTCTCTCCCTTGTAAACTTCTTGGCCAAGTTCTTCTGGAGCTCTGGCTTCCCGTGTGAAAAGGGGAGATGCTTTCACAGAACAATTCTGCAACTTTAGCTTTAGTTTTCTGATCAAAGCCTGTTTTCAGCTGGGAGCCAGCCGGGCTTGTTCTCCGTTCCAGTGGAAACACTGAGGTCTAGAGAGGTCAATATCTTGCTGAAGTTCGCACAGAGACTTACGAAGACCCAGTTCGGCTCCCTGCCAAGGCAGCGCTCCCACATCTGCACCTGGTGGCCTGTCCCCCAGGGGATTGCTCCTGAGCTTCCTCTGCAGAAGAACTGCAGGTTGAAAACAGCCCTGCCCGGGCTGAGCAGATGAAAACTAGGCAGTGGCTTCAAAATAAAAATTAAAAAGGATAGAGAAATCAAATATGACCCCTCAAGCCCAGTTCTCCGGACAGTTCTCACACACAGCTAAACACTGGATACCAGCCAAAAGGTTGGCTGTTCAAACCCACTCAGGGGCATCTCAGAAGATAAGCCTGCAGATCTGTTTCCAGAAGGTCACAATCCTTGAAAATGGAGCCATTTCTCTCTGCACACTGCATGGCGTCGTCAGTTAGAATTGACTCAATGGCAGCTAACCATAACTGCAACCTCTCCCTGCCGCTGAGCAGTGCTGAGCCCTGTGACTGGAGCCCTCGGGACAAGGGGAAGAGGTCAGCAGCTTGTGTGGATCAGAGGCCCAGCCTTTCTTCATGTGGGGGGCTGCGGCAAGGGGCTGCTTCTGCACCCCAATGCCAAGCGTGACCAGGATTGAGAAGTTCAGACCTTTGTGTCATCTGCCGGATAACAGAGAGAAGATGGTTCTACAGAAAGCCCACTGTAGCCGGTCAAGTCCGTAACTGTGGCATGTTTCAACCCCCCTTTTACCGTGGGGTGGATTCCATCTCCTAGGAACGCGGTAAGGCGGAGCAGAACTGCAGAGCAGGGTTTCCACGGCTGAAACACTGTGCAGAAGTGAATGTCCTCATCGTTCTCTTGAAGAGTGTGGACCACTGGCCTTTTGGTTACCAGCCCAACACTCAACTTACTGCTCAAAAACCTCAAATGCAGAGTCATCGAGTCCATCCTGACTCACAGTGGCCCCATAGGACAGGGTAGAACTGCCCCCGTGGGTTTCCAAGGAAGATGAGTAGAAAGCCCTGCTTTCCTCCCGTGGAGGGGTTGGTGGTTTCAAACTGCTGGCCTTGCAGTAGGCAGCACCCTGCGTAACCCACTGCACCACCCCTCCATTTTCCAGCCATAATGTGACCCAGAGGTCTTTGGCAGACAGCCCACATCAGGCATCTGTAGGTGCCATGGCTTTTCCTGATGCCACCCACATGCTCAATGTGTAATTTAATGCGGATGTTGATGTTCCGCATTCAGGTGTGCATGAGCTCTCAACATCTAGAGTATGGGTCTCCTGAGGGCAGGGACACAAGGCATAAACCTCTCCAATGAAATGGATTACGTATGATTCTCTCTCTTGGACCATCATCTAGCTGTTGTAGTGAGGTGGTTTGCCTGGTGCTGTGATACTAGAAGTTTGCCACTTGCATTTCACACCCAGCAGGGTCACACATGGCACACAGGATTCCGCAGGCTAAGTCAGGCCAGGAAGGAAAGCTCAACAATATACCTCCATCTATCAGTCAACGAAGACTCTGTGAATCGCAACAGCTACTGTTGGAGATCATGCTGGAAGGTGAGCCACTGGGCTGACACATACACAGTGACTGCAACAGTGGACTAGAGCCTACCAGTGATCATGGTGGGGAGGCAACATCACCTGGTATGGCTCTTCTATCCATAATCTGTGTAATCTTTGTAATCAAATGCTTGGGTATAGAAGTTAGAGCATTTGGACCCTTAGCCTCCTAAATTGTGAGAGCATAAAATTCTCTTTATTAAAGTAAACAAGAAGCAGAAGGTAGAGCAGACTCGAGCTCAGGGATTGGTCTGTTTTGCTATTCAACTGGGTATAAAAGTGAACCATCTCAGAAGCACCAAGAGTGAACCTGGGACCTTTGAGGAAAAAGAGTCACCACCGGTACACTTACTAAACTCCTACCTGAAGCAGCAGAGGGATTAGAGACCCTGGAAGCTGAAACACCAAGACCGCAGGCAAAGCAGAGGAGCAGTCGTGAGAGTGTGAGGCAGAGTGGTGGGCCGGCTTCCTGGCCCATGGACAGAGGCACAGGCCAATGGATCTCAGCTGAGAGGCTGAGAACTAGAGACACATGTATAAGAAGAGCTGCTGTGCTCAAAAGAACTGTATCCTTAAGGTTTTCTGATGCTGACTTGTGGTAACCTATTAACTTCATTGAAAAACAAACCCCTCATAATCATGAGTACCATCTGTGAGTTCTGGTGGCCATTGCAACAGATTAACGAACCAATCAGAGAAGTAGTCTGCTATGGGAGGGGCAGCAACTGTGTCAGGAAAGAGAAAGAAATTTGGAGGGTGGAAGCATATCTGACCTCTGCCTCATAGGATCATCCTTGGGCAGAGGTGGAGCTGGGCTCTTCTTTCCCCGTGTCAGAGGGGACCCCATCAATCACGCATGAAGATGGCACACGACAGGCCATGCTTTGTTCTTCTGTGCACGGGGTCACCATGAGTGGTCACTAAGAACACCACACTCGCTTGGAGAAATAGTTTTGTCAGGATCCCAGGATGTAGCAAGACACAACAATCCTTTAAAGGCATCTGTTTAAATTATTAAACAAAAAACAAAGCCAAAAATGCCCGAAGGAATTATTTTTCCTTAGTAGTACTCAGGGTTTACCAGACGCACGGCATTGTCATATTTCTCCTTTGTTTCTATCTCAAGGTCACTCCCCCCCCACCCAGTGAGTGCCTCGCCTCTGCTGTGTGCCAGAGGCAGGTAAACCTGGAGAGCAGGCTGTTGGTATGAACTCCGCTTGACCTTGAAGGCCTTCTCTGAAGTGTCATAGAGGAAGAACATGACCAAATACCTCGTGTGGTTGGTTTGACGGATTTTCTGCACTGGTAAACAGAGCTGGGAAAGATTGCTTCTATTGCTAAATGTCCCCAAGCCTCGGTCACTGACTACAGAGAAGGTCATTACAGCTTAAAAGTCACCTCGCCAGCCTTGTGTCCTGTCTTCCCCTGCCGGAGCAGCTCCTCCACAGGCCAGCTCCTCAGACCACGCGACCCCTCGGGCCAGTCGTCATCCCACGCAAAGCCCTCAGCCAGTGTCCACCCTGCTAAGGCGTTCCTCCGCTCTCCAAGTGGCCTGGCTCTTAGCTGCCCAAGAGTCTGCTAGTCTCCCCACCATCAGATGAGCCAGAGAAGGCACCTCTTTCCCAGGCCCTGACTCCCGCCCCAGGCCGGCTGTCTCCCCCACCCCAACACACACACACAGCCCTCCTGGGGGCTCCCTGGAGGCCCACTCCTCCATCAGCTTATCAGCCCCCAGTTGTGGGATCCCAGAATCAATCATGACTCTACTAAGTCAGTGCTCCACCAAGATAAGCCCAGAAAACCCACCCCTTTTCTCAGAGCTGCCCCTGGAAAATGGCAGCAAAGACTATGGCCCCGGTTTCCTCCTGGCGGGGCTGTGCAGGGCAGGGTCAGCACCTGAGAGGGTAAGCTTGCTTGCCTCACCCTGGTCCTGCTTCTCAGAACCCTTTGCTCCACCAGCAAATCAGTGCCTTAGTCACCGGGACCTCTGGAAAGCAGCAGCATGCATTTGCTGGGGCCACTGTACCATGACCAGAGGTAGGGTGACTTAGCACAAAGGAAATGTAGCTTTCCCGAGTTCTGGGGACAACAAGTCTGAAATCCAGCTGCTGGGGCCTCTGGGGGGAGATCTTCATGCTTTCTCCTGGCTTCGGGCGGTTGCTGGCAGTCCTAGGTCTCCCTGAGCTGGGAACATCCTAACTCCAATCCCGGCCTCTGTATCCACCTGGCATCTGTCCTGGGCGGTCTTCCACGGGCTCCAGTCAGAAGAAGGACTTCAGTCGTTTGAGGGGTTTCAGAAAGTTGGTGGAAAGATTCCATTTTCCACGAACTGTTTGAAGCCCCCTTTATTAGATGAAGGCCCACCTTACTCCAATATGGCCTCAGCTTAACTTGGCTATGTCTGGAAAGACCCTATTTCCAAACAAAGGCCCATTCACAGGGCTTGACCCTTAAATGGCACACTGCCTCTCGGCTGCCACCCACGGAGCTCTTGGAGTGAGGAAGCAGGGCCCTGCGCACCTAGTGGCTGGGTGGTCTTGAAAACCCAGGGGAACTCTGGTGCCTTCATGATCACATCAGTTAGTCCCACAGGAAGAAATGCAAAAGGAGCCTTGTGTTTGGGCTGGGTCGGGACCATGCAGCCCCTCCCCCCCAGCCTCTCAGTCCCTGCCTCCAGCATTCCAAGGAGCTTCTCTCTCCAGGCAGGGTCCACACAGCCCCTTCCCCCACCTCTCAAGGCCAGAGCTGGAAGGTGCAGCCTCTTCCCCACATTCCAAGAAGCTGGCCTGGGAAGGACTCAGACTGCAGCTGCAGCACCAGGAAGCCTCCCTGCTCCTTATGGGCACAGCACCAGCAGCTCTCTCCACCTCATTTGCATATTTCCCAAACCCAAATCCTACAGATAACCCACTGCCCCACGACTGGCTAAATTTCCCTGATCGAACTTGTGTCTGGGAACCTGCCCAGGAGCTCAAGATGCTCCTGTCCCTTTCTCTGCTCTCCCTTCCCTCCAGGGAGTGCTTTCCCTGCCTCATAAAGACACTCTTAAGCTCATGTTCTTTGTCTGAGTCCTATCTCCGTTCACTGTCTCAGGATTGACCTCTCACCTTGTATGAATGCACACAGCAAATACTGGCTTCCCGTTTCAGAAGCGGGCAAGTGCAAGGTGGTCTCGGAGAGGGATGGAGGTGGGGGTGGGTTGGTGAGAGCAAAAGGACTTTGGAGCCCTTCTCCCCCACCCCACCCCTCCCACCCTGCCAGCAGTTGCTGTGTGTCCCAAGCCACTGCTTTCATCTACTTGTAAAGGGGTGGGGGGTGGGGTAAGCATCGTAGATGCAACATAGAAACGTCTTCTCTCGTAAACACCTGCCCTAGACACCTTGCCTTTGCAGTCCCATTGAACCAGCCCCTTGCCACACCAGTTGTACGCAGGTCAATTCCGACTCTTGAGCACATACGAGGGGGCTTCACAAAGTTGGCAGGGAACTGGAATTAAAAGAGGTGGAAGTTTTCCATGACATTTTTGAAGTCCCCTCTCTGTCCCAGAGCAGGTCTGTGCACCATAGGGTCTGCAGGGTTGGATTAGTGCAAGTAGATTGCTGGGCGTTCCCTCCAAGGCCCCTCCGGATGGACTTGGATTGACCAGCTGATCGTGCACCACCCAGAGTCCAAGGACACTAAGCGTCTCCAGTTATTCTCACTTGACTCGAAGGAAGCATGGGGCCCTGGTGGACCAGCAGTTCCATCCTGAGCTGCTAACCAAAGGTCCACAGTTGGAAGATCACCAGCTGCTCCCTGGGATACAGACGGGGCTTTCTATTTCCGAGAAGTGTGACAGTCTTGGAAACCCACAGGTGCAGGTCTACCCTGTCCTTATAAGGTCACCGTGAGTCAGAACTGACTCGATGGCAGTGAGTTTTGAGAAGGAAACATGTGTGAGTAACCCACACAGGACACCCACAGAGCCACTAACTTGGGGCTTGAGGATGGTGGAGTCACACAGCGTCAAGGCTGGGAGGCCTGGAAGATGAACCTCAGCCTCAGAGCCAGTCATTTGTCTTCCCGCTCAAACATCTTGCGCTTCGAGAACATTCCCTGACTTGCAATGGACACTCCTTACTCCTCGGCACGTCTCAGTCCCCCTCCAGTTTTCTTTGCCCATAGCAATTACTGCAGGTAGCACAGGTGGGTGGGTCTGTGAGGGTAAGTAGAAAAATCCTACTAGGAATCCACTTCATACGTGCACAGGTTTGTTCCCAAACCGATTAACCGTGTCCCTGTGATTCGTGTGTAGCTGCAAACATGTTCCCTCGGTACCACATTTGTCTTGGTCTTATTCAGGTGCTTGGAAAAGCCGAGTCTAATCAGAACAGTGGCTCCTGAGGGCTCTGCTGGGCCAGTGAAAAGTCAGTGCCGAAGGTTGTGGATGACAAGGAAGGGCACGGGCTATAGGTTACATTTTAACCTCGCTTTATTGGCCATAATCGATTTTACAGTGCTCTCTGACAGCAAGACTACTCACAGAAATGTGTTCCAGTTGTTACTATTTTTGCTTTCTCTTTGCTCGGGGTGTTTCTCTGTTTAATTTTGCCATTGTTGCTGGGTTTCCTTTATTTCTGAATTTGTTTTGTATATTTGTTCTGTCTATGAAATCCAGGATCGACAAATCTATAGTAGTGTCAGTAACTAAGATTAAAAAATTACCTAGGAAACCAGCAGGGGAGGTTGGGGGAAAGGGTGGGGGAGGAGCTAACACCAATACCTACAAGAAAGAAGACAACACAGTGACAGCCTTGGTTGACAAATGGCTCCAAGCTCAGACTTCCCACTGTGTGAACAGCAAACATGGGGAATCTGCTCGGTGTTTGGGATCTGCTCCAAAGGAGAACTGACACTCTGACTTTGGAAAACCTGTGTGGGCCGAGGACACAGAGGCTGATGCTTCCATCTAAGCGCTGCGTTGGCTCAGACAGCACGCAGGCTTGTGCTTTAGGCCCTTCATTGTAGTGCTTTTTCCCCCCATATTATTTTTGGAAAATATTGGCATTTTATTTTATTTACTGATGTTGAATGTAATGTACTTATTATGTTTGGATGCTTTAGGGGGTGTTTCCACAACCTAGGGCTGTTAAAGTCCTGGGAAAAATGAATTTATAAGAATGATTTTGAAGGGGAGCTGATATCAAAGAGTTCTAGAAGAAAGAAAATGTTTCTAAACTGATGGTGGTAGCAATTGTAAAATTATGCTTGGCCTAACTTAATTATGGATTATTATTTTTTTAAATCTTTTTATTGGGGCTCATAAGGCTCTTATCACAATCTGTACATACATCAATTGAGCAAAGCACCCTTATACATTTGTTGCACTCGTCATTCTCATAATTCACCTTCCACTTGGGTTCCTGGAATCAGCTTGTTTCCCTTTTTTCCCCCCATCCCCCTCCCTCCCCAATCTCACCCCTGGTCCCTTGATAGTTTAAAAATAATTATTATATCTTATCTTACACTCCCCGGCGTCTCCCCTCACCCGCCTCCCCATTGCCCATCTCCCAGAGAGGAGGTTACACATAGATCTCCGAGATCGGTTCTCCCTTTCTACACGCCCTTCCTTCCTGGTGTCGCCACTCCCACCGCTGGTGTTGAGGGGTTCGTCTGTCCTAGATTCCCTGTGCCTCCAGATCCCCACTGCACCGCTGTACATCCTCTGGTATAACCAGGTCCGCAAGGCAAGGTAGAATTGGGGTCATGATGTTTGGGAGGGGAGGAAGCGTTCAGGAACTAGAGGAAGGTTTTGAGTTTCATTGTTGCTACACTGAACCCTGAGTGGCCCATCTCCTCCTCACTACCCCTCTGGAAGGGGTGTCCAGCTGTCTACAGGTGGGCATTGGGTCCCCATCATGCACACCCCCTCTTTCACGGTGATGTGATTCTCACCACCACCCCACCTTTGTTGTTGGAGACCTGGTCTCCTTTGTCCTTCACGGTCACCTATGTTGGTGTGCTGCTTCCGTGTGGGCTCGGTTGCTTCTGGGCTAGATGGCCGCTTGTTTGCTTTCAAGCCTTTAAGTCCCCAGACGCTATATCTCTCAGTAGCCGGGCACCATCAGCCTTCTTCACCACACTTGCTTATGCACACTTTCGTCTTCAGCGATTATGTGAGGAAGGTGATCACACAATGATTGTTTTTGTTCCTTTGTATCTGCTACATGGTCCATTCAACACCTTGTATTCGCTTAGGCCGTGTGCTTCTTCTCTGTGGGCTTTGTTGCTTCTGAGCTAGATGGCCGCTTATTTGCCTTCAAGCCTTTAAGACCCCAGATGCTATATCTTTTTGATAGCCGGGCACCATCAGCTTTCTTCACCACATTTGCTTACACACACGTCTGTCTTTAGTGATCATGTCGGGAAGATGGGTATCCTGCAATGGCTGTTTAGCAGGGCGAGGTGCTATTGTATTGGGGGAAATTATGGATTATTATAATATCTGTATGAGCTCCCAATAAAATGATTAAAAAAGAAAGTAATTTAGGGGTCTTAGGACCAATTATTGGGCTTCCCATGATTTTTTATGGGAAAAGATGTTCAGTTCTCGAACTTTCCAGTGCTCAAACACAACTTTGGAGCAAATTGAGTTCAACAACTGAAGTATCCCTGTATTCTAAAATTGATTGCCCAACTCATCTTAATATGGTTGAATTATTGAATTGCATTATATGTGGATTATATGGCATTAAAAGAAGAAGAAAGTTATGGAGATTGTTTCGGGGGAGAACTCTACACGGTGATTTTGTGGATTTTCTTGCAGGACACAGGGCAATCTCAGAGGCTTATTATGAAGAAGTTTTTTGTTTTTTTTTAAAGTGTAAGTTGCATTGGTAAGAAAAAGGCCCAGAAAGTTGAGTCTGAGGATTGTTTTTCTAACACAGCGATGAACCTGCTCAGGCATCTGGGGCAGCGGGGCTGTTCCAAGAGATGCTGTTGGGAAACCTACCCCCTCCGCCCGCAGCCCTCCTCTTGCCCCTTTGAGGCTTCGTTTTGTTCCCCAAACGCAAAGCACATTTCCAAGGAACACAATTTGGGTCCCTTGTGGATGCCCAAATTGCTCTTTTCACCACGTTTTCATTGAAAAGCACAAAATTCTTTGGAGAAGGCTTAGAAGAGTGGAAAATTCACTTTTACAAATAGATCTAGATAGGGGACATGTTGAAAAGCAAGAACTTCACATTTTTAAGTTATTGTCTCGTACGGGTTTCTAAGGTTTCCTAGTGACAGTTGTGTATTTGTTCTCATACAAGCTGGAGAAGGGGCATCAGGAAGCTGTAGTGTCTGCTCAACTTTTCTTTTCTTTCCAAAACCATCTCACTGGAAGCAAATGCAGCTCTCGTGTCGTTCCACAGTTCCATCACGTACAGCAGCTTTGTGCAGGCGCCCCCCCCACCAGCCAGTCTCAAACACACCCTTTCTTCCTGAACCCCTTGACAGCAGCTCCCCGTCTGTAAAACCTAAAACTGCTTTTTAAAATATTCTCTTTTTAAAAAACGATTACACATATATTTTAAAAATAGAACCTTGGTATTTAGTGGAGCCACATGAACTTTGTTTTAATTACTGACGTTATTGTCTTTTTGTTATGACATTTAGAAATCATTGCCTATATGGGCCGATGGAGAATGTTACTCAGTGTTATGTAAGCAGAGTTGACATGCCGGAAGCTTCCTTTTGTAAAATGACATGGGAATCCAGGAAAGGCTCAGGTTGGATTTGTGAGAGATAGACTGTAGTGTGATTCCACCCCTCTTTTTGTTCCCCCTTTCCTTTCTATTAAAGTTGGTTGAATCATTCCTTTGCTTCAAAGATCTGTTGGGATGGAAGAATGGTTTCCCTGTGAAAGGATTTCATCAAAGAGGCAAGCATCACTCTGCTGTGACAACTGGGGCTTTGTTGCGGGAGCTTGGCTTCTCCTTTTGAGGACAAAGCCCAGAGAGCGCATTCAGTGTTCGTCAATCTAACCTAGATGTACAACTTGCTGGGAACAACTTTTCAAGGCTCTCCTTCTGGCTACAGTTATGCTGTGCATGGGGTGCGGGGTGGGGGCTGGTGAAAACACACAGAACAAAACATTCGCCGATTCAACAACTTCTGCATATAACAGCTCTTGGAATGCTTCACTGATTTGCACATCATCCTTCTAATTTCTGCATTGTTCTAATTTTAGTGTATGTCCTCTGCTGAAGCAAGCACACACACGGATGTTATTTTTAAAACATGTTTATCAAATTCAAGATTGTATGGCAATTAAACCCGAGGAAAATGCTTGGATTTGGTGCAATTAATTACAGGGGAAAGTGGGTATCTGTCTCCAGTTGTCTCCCCCCAAACACCCCCACCCTCTTTCTGATTCGTTTCCTGCTTAAAATAGGCCTTGGCATCTCCTCACAGATGGGATGTGGTCAGTGCGGCCCTTCCCTCCTCTTCAGGACTCTGTGTCTGTCACCATGGACCTTTCCCCACTGGGGGGCGGGGGGAGACTTCCCTGACTGTGTGTCTCCTTCCCAAAGGGAGGAAGGACAATAGGGGCATCTTTCACCTGACCAAGTCTGAGCTCCCTCCCCCAGGTGAGTACTTGCCTGTGAGTCAAGTCTCTCTAGCCTTTCTTACTTCTCAGGTTAGAGCAGGCCAGCAGCCGGAGGAAACTGGTAAAGACTTGGAATACTTCTTAGGGGGCTGGTGTTAGATGTGCCTCTCAGTTAGGGGAAGCACATTCTCCCCACTCCTTCCTCACAGAAACAGAGATGAAGGCCTGCTCCACCCAATCTCACCGAGAATAGTGGGATCTTGGATACACAACACGCTGCCACTCCCCAAAAACCCTGGTCCCGCACCCTGATAGCACAAGCATTAATCACCTGTGTTTATCAAGCACCTGTTATGTGCCAGATGCTGGACTAATTGCATTCTGTGTACTTATTGTCTAATTTAATACTCATAATACCCTGAGTAAAAAACCAAACCAACTGTCATCCAGTTAATGCCAATTCATAACAACCCTGTAAAACAGAATGGACTTGATCCATAGAATGTCCGAAGCTCTCAAAAGCAACAAAGCCCACATGGAAGAAGCACACCAGCCTGTGTGACCATGAGCTGTCGAAGGGATCAGGTATCAAGCATCAAAGAACAAAAAATCATATCCTTAAATGTGGACGAGGACAGAGTAGAGACTCAAAGCCCATCGGTAGGTAACTGGACACCCCCTTACTGAAGGGTTGTAGGGAGGAGATGAGCCAGTCAGGGTGCAGGTTAGCAACGATGAAACATATAACTTTCCTCTAGTTCTTAAATGCTTCCTCCGCGCCCCACTATCAGGATCCCAATTCTACCTTACAAATCTGGCTAGACCAGAGGATGTACACTGGTACAGATAGCAACTGGAAACACAGGGAATCCAGGACAGATGACCCCTTCAGGACCAGTGGTGAGAGTGGCAATACCTGGAGGGTGGAAGGAATGTGGGGTGGAAAGGGGGAACCGATTACAAGAATCTACGTATGGCCTCCTCCCTGGGAGATGGACAGCAGAGAAGGGTGTGTGTGGGGGGGGGAGACGTTGGACAGTATAACATAACAAAATAATAACAATTTATGAATTATGCAGGGTTCATGAGGGAGGGGGAGTGGGGAAGGAGGGAAAAATGAGGAGCCAATATTAAGGGCTCAAGTAGAAGGCAAAGGTTTTGAGAATGACGATGGCAACAAATGTACATATGTGCTTAACACAATGGATGTTGGTATGGATTGTGATAAGAATTGTACGAGCACCCAGTAAAATGATTAAAACAAGAAAAGAATTTCTGAGGCTATCAATCCTTATGAGAACAGAAACCTCATGTTTCTCCCATGAACTGGCCGGTGTGTTTGAACAGCCTTTCTGTTAACCGCCCAGTGGTAGTCACTGCTACATCAGGGCTCCTTCCACGAGGTGGGTAATGATGTTACACCCACTTTAGAGTGCCAAAAGTGAACCTTTTTTAGGTTCACAATTCTGACCCAAATATGGCTCCCAAGTGTGCCCCTCCTCCTAAGATCTAGGGTGGAGGCAATCGTTGCTTTACCACAAGAAAATCTAGCACGTGAAGAGATTCAGGGCTGTTGACCTGTTCCTTCTAATCCCCAAAATGAGTTCCATGCCTCGGCAGGTCGGCTTTGGTATCCTGTAAGCAACCTTAATTCCAAGCTGTTGGAAACCTGGCCCTTGCTGTTCAGGATTGTCTGGAGAACTACTTCATTCCCCTGTCCATGTTTTGTGCTGGGGTGGCTTGCATGTTGCTGGGATGCTGGAAGCTATGCCTCTGGTGTTCAAATACCAACAAGCTTCAGCAGAGCTTTCAGACCAAGAACAGGCTGTCCACTTCTTAGGACACTGAAAATCCTTCTGAAGAGCAGGAGAACACTGTCTGATCTAGTGCTGGAAGATGACAGCCCAACGTTGAAAGCACTCGAAATACCACAGGGGAAAAGCTGCCTCCTCACAGCAGACTCAACTTTAATAAAATGAATGGAGCTTTGCTCAAGAAGAGCAAGAAGAGACGAAACAGCTGCAGACATCCCTTGATAAGTGGAAGGTGAAATGTGTGAAGTGTGGATCTGGGAAAATTGGAAGGCATCAAAAATGCAATGAAATGCAGAAAGATTGATATCCTGGGTATTAATGAGCTGAAATGGAGTAGTGTTGGTCATTGTGAATCAGATAATCACGTGATTTACTAAGCCAGAAACGACAAATTCAAGAGGAACAGTGTCACATGCATCACGAAAAAGAACCTTTCAAAGTTTTGCTGAAAGTACAATGCTGCATGTAATAGGATACTACTTACATACCTGTGGTAGTTCCATTATGGATGAAGGGGTGGAGTCTAGCCTGTCAATCAGGTCTCAGCCAATGATGCCTCTGTGTGGGCGTGACCTTCTCACGAGGATTCTGGGAACTTTCTCTCTCTTGACTCTGCATTCAGAGGAGCCCAGCCACTCTCTCTCTCTCCCTCTACTTCACACTCCTATTGACAAGCCACATGGAACCATGCTGATGGCAGCCATAGCCCTGGAGGTGCTCCCACCGCCACTGGATCCACAAGACTTTTCACCCACTGGCCTGTGATCTGATCTTCCTGCATTTGGCATCCTTGCACGTGCTGTGTGAGTCTAAAGAAGAATTTATGGACTAGTTTTGGACATATGGGCTAATATTAGAATTATGGACTTCATCTAGATTGGAATGTTTTCTCAATATACAATTGTGCTTCGATCTAAAGCTCTTTCTTATACACATTATGATTGTCTCTGGATTTGTTTCTCTAGTCAAGCCAGACTACCACAAGACATAAAAGAAAGACCAGGTAGTACAACTATTATCCACATTTACGCAGTAACCACTAAAGTTGGCGATGAAGAATTAAAGAATCAGACATGCAATTATTGGTGACTGGAATTCAAAAGTTGGAGACAAAGGAAGGAGCCAGTGTTGGAAATTATGGTCTTGATTATAGAAGCAAAGCTGGCGGGCAAATGATAGAATTTTGCAATACCATTAACTTTTTCATGGCAAAGACCTTCTTTCAACAATATAAATGGTGAATATAGAAGTGGACCTTGCTGGATTACTACACAGTGATCAAATTGACTACATCTGTGGGAAGAGATGATTGGGAACCTCAATATCATCAGCCAAAACAAGGCCAGAAACAATCTGTGGAAGAGGCCATCAATTAATTGCTCATATACAAGTTCAGGTTGAAGTTGAAGAAAATAAAAACAAATCCATGAAAACCAAAATATGTTGAATATGTTCAACCTGAATTTAGAGACCCTTTCAAGAGCCTATTTGATGACTGAAGTCTAATTTAAAAGATCATATGACTTGGAGGATGGCAGGAGGAGCATCATGTATAAAGAAAGCAAAAAGTCATTAAAAGGACAGTACACCTCATGGTATGGATGGACCTCGAAACCATTAGGCTGAGTGAAGTTAGTCACTCACAAAAGGACAGTTAATCTGTCAGTCCACTGGAGTAAGGATAAACACCAAGATGAAGGCAGGCTTCTGCTCTCAGGTCTTCTAATCCAGTCTCCTAGTGCCCATGAACCATATATCACCCCCTTTACATATACATCTTAAAAACCACTTCAAGGAAGGAGGCCGCACCTCAACTGGGGTCAGTTTGTCAAGACGGAGAGAGAGGGAAACTACTCAGTGGCTGTCATACAACATGGTGCTAAATTCACTCCAAATCAACAGACATTCCTCCAGGAGAGAGAGAAAGGACTTCACTGGAAATCCAAGTCAAGATTGGGGGAGGGAGGCAGGGATGTCTCGGGGATGGTGATTGCATTTCTATTGGTAGGTACACTGGGAAGAGTAACCTCCCATCAGGAAAAAACAAAAACAAACAAAACTCTTAACAATACAGCGATGCCGCAGTTGTCAAATGGCTCCACATTGGAACGTCCCACTTCTCAAAGAGCAAAGCTTGAAGGAAAAAAAGCTCTGTGTTCACAACATTGCTCGGTAGTCTAACTGGAAATCCAACTTGAGAAAGCCTGTCCAGGCTGAGAGCGAGGTACCCTGAGTCACGGTGGGGTGCTTGAGTCGAAGGACTGCTCTTGCTCAGACAACACACACTGCTTGTGTTGGTGCGTTCAAACATTTATCCTTGGTGGGACAAGAGGACAGTAAAAGGAAAGAACTTGGAGGCAAAGGGCATTTATAGAGGTCTAAATACAGGCATGCACATATGTAAATAGATTTATATATAATAGAGAAATAGATCTAGGTACATATATTTACATGTTAAGTATTAAAGTAGCAGACATTGGCCTCTACTCAAGTACCCCCTCAATGCAAGAACACTTTGTTCTCATAACCCGGCACTCTGTGATGCTCACCTTCCCTGACACAATCGATGAAGACAAAATGGGTGCATAAGCAAATGTGGTGAAGAAAGCTCATGATGCTCAGCTATCAAAATATATAGCATCTGGGGTCTTAAAGGATTGAAGATAAATAAGCGGTCATCTAGCTGAGAAGCAACAAAGGCCACATGGAGGAACACACCAGCCTGTGTGATCATGAGGAGTCGATGGGATCAGGCATCAAAGATCCGAAACAAAAATCATATTGGCGTGAATGAGGGGAAGGGAAGAGTGAAAACCCAAAGCTCATCTGTAGCCAATTGGACATCCCCTTACAGAAGACTCACAGTCAGGGTGCAGTATAGCACCAATGAAACATACAACTGTCCTCTAGCTCTTTAATGCTTCCTTCGCCCTCCACTATCATGATCCCAATTCTACCTTATGAATCCGGCTAGACCAAAGTATGTACACACATACAGATAAGAGCTAGAAACAGAGAATCCAGGACAGATAACCCCTGAGGACCAATAATGAGAGCAGAGAGACCAAGAGGAAAAGAGGGATGTGGGGGGACCAGGTGGGAACTGATCACAATGGTTGACATATAACCCCTCCCAGGAGGACGGACAACAGAAAAGTAGGTGAAGGGAGACAGTGGTCTGTGTAAGACATGGAAAATAAAAAATTACAAAACATCAAGGGTTCATGAGGAAGGGAGAGAGGATGGAGGAGGGGGAAAATGAGCTGATACCAAGGGCTCAAGTAGAAAGAAAATGTTTTGAAAATGATGATGGCAACAAATGTACAAATGTGCTTGACACAATGGTTGTACATATGGATTGTGATAAGAGCTGTATCACAGTAGAGTTAAAGAAAGAAGTCACTTCCAAATTTGAATCAGGCCGCCACTTGCCTCATTGGCAGCTGAATGCAATATGACCAAGTCAACATTATCAGCATTTTTGAGGGGAAAGAAATGTGATTCAAACAGCTCATGTAGCTACACCATTAATCACAAAAAAGAACCTTGACCATTGAAGAGATGAGATAAGGTGGACAAACCCCAAGAGAAAAGAGCCAGGAAGGGAATGCTGTACAGTCGTTAGAGAAGAAAATTCTTCTCCAAATCACATTCCTCCTCCCAGTTCTCTCCAGATCCTTGGGGGCCAGCAATACCTGTACAATAAAAAATTTTAAATTTCACTTACTGTATTGTGTTTTGATGTGTGATGCACTGCAATTGTGTGTTTTAGGGGGTATTTTGACAACCTATTAGCTTGTTTAAAGTCCTGGGAAAATGAATTTATAAGAGTAATTTTGGGGCCACAGAACCAAACATTTGTTTTGGGTTCTTTTTAAAATTATTTTTTCTCTTTTCTTTTTTGTATGTCCAAATAGTTTTTATGCTGGAAAGAGAAGTTTCGGGTAATAGAGTCTCATATAGTATGCCCTATCTTTGGAAAGCATACAAGCCCACATCCACTATTTCATATGACAAAAAATATGTTCAATTCTCAAACTTTTTGGTGTTTGAATACACTTTGAAATGAATTGAGTTAGACAACCCAGCTATCACTGTACTTACATAGAACCCACGGGGAGACTATTCCCAGTACTATGTTCTTAATTAGACACTTTTGACCTAGCTTTTATGCAGCCCTTGGTGACCCAGGCCCAGAGCTACAGACTACTGGGACTTCTATGCTACCATTTCAAGGCACACAACATCCTTCATAGGCCACACCAGAAAGATTCGATGTGGAAATGTCATTAAGTGAACTGGGCTTTACCTCAAATTCACCTGTAGCAGATTTAAGGAACCAACATATTCCCTTGGATTTAAGGCTGAAACACTCTAGGGCAAGAAGAAGCAGATGACTGCTCTCCCAGAGTTATGGAATTGGTGGTCATTGGCTTTTGATTTGGATTTCTTGCTTTGAGGGTGGCCATCTAATTACTATTTCAATGCCCTCTTTGCTTTGTTAAGACATGTATTAACCTGGTAGGCATGTTTCTGCCTTGTGACTGAGTGTTACTGAGAGTTAGTCCTACCATTATCTCTCATTGTGTAAATAGAGTCTAATCACGGAAGAATTTAATCTGTACAAGTCAACAGTTCGTGTATTGCAGTTCGTAGCTGGCCTACACTTGTATAATTTCCTTTCTCAACAGTGTTTTAAATTCTATACCATTCACTACATTAATAACACTATCAACTAGGGAGCCCTGGTGGTGCAGTGGCTGCATATTGGGCTGCGATTCTCATGGTCAGCAGTTTGAAGCCACCAGCAGATGCAAGGGAGAAAGGCAGGGCTTTCTGCTCTCCTGATCAGTGATCGTCCAGACACCCACAGGGGATCACTAAGAGTCAGCATTGACTCAATGGCCCAGGGAGATGATTTATAATGTTCCTGATCAGAAAATGATAGTCATATCTCTACAGTGAACCAGACACTTGTATAAACTATAGATATAGGCATGGATTCGGGGCTCACACTTCAATCTAGCCCCAATCTAAGAACAATTAGTTCTTAGGTCATGGCCCTACTTGAACTCTGATCACTGAAGATGTGGGCACTGGAAGGAGGGGGCAAGAAAAAAGGGAGGGGGAGGAAAGAGCTGATACCAAGGGCTCAATAGAAAGTAAATGTCTAGAAAAGAATGAGGGCAACATATGCACAAACACGCCTGATTCAATTGATGTATGGATTGTGATGGGTTGTACGAGCCCACAATAAAATGATTTTTAAAAATGTAGACTTTTAAAAGAATCCAAGAGAGTAAAATTCATATAGAATAAAGGGGAAACATCTAAAATGATTAAACTTTATTTCAGCAGTGCCTCATGGCAAATAAATACTTTAAAAGTCTTTAAGTAATTTGATGACATTAACTTGAGTTAACAACAACAGCAACAAAAAGATGTGGGTGCTATAGGAAAGTGTAGAAATCAGATGGTGCCGGATGTCAAGAAGAACAGCGTCCAGGGTCTTAAAGGCTTGTCTTCAAACCATCAGTCACATAAGTGAGGGTTCCACTAAGTCCACATGGGAAAATCACACCAGCCTGTGTGATCCAAGGATCACAAATACTAGAAGCTAATTCTGAAGGAGGGAATGGTATCAGAGCTTACATTACAAACGAACATCTGCTTTTCAGAAGGCTATGGATGACGGTGGAAGCCCCAAATCCATTTTCAGGGTCCCCACATGGATTAAGTTTCTGGTGAACGCCCTCAGACCATATTTCAGGAATATGAATAGCATACTAGCAGACAGAGAGCATTATAAAGTCAGTTGCTTATGTTAAAATGTAATACTTTATTTAATCTCCCTTTTGACCCACTTTAAAGTTGTTTCAGTGTTTAATATTTTCCGCTTTCTTTTCAGTTGAAGCTTTTCTGTATGTTGTTTAGCCACTGCTGGAGGTTTTGTTTTATTTGTTTTTTGATTCCTGTTTGTTTTAAATGACATTCTGTACACGAAATCCAGCAGAGGCAGATCTAGAGCAGCGGTTCTCCACCTTTCTAATGCTGCAACCCTTTCATACGGTTCCTCATGCTGTGGTGACCCCCAGCCATAACGTTATTTCTTTGCTACTTCATAACTGTAATTTTCTACTGTTCCGAATTGAAATGTAAGAATCTGATATGCAGGATGTATTTCATTGTTACAAATTGAACATAATTAAAGCATAGTAATTAATCACAAAAACAATATGTAATTATATATTGTGAAATATTTATTGCTAATTACAAACAAATGAAATTTTGTCTTGAAGCATAGCGTAGCATGGCTAACAGTCTTAATATAACAACAGTAACCCACATTACTATATTTTGCGACAGTATGTAAATAAAAAGCCAAAGTGAGTACGAAGGTTGAGATAGCTTCTTTCTCACCAGATCAGAAATTCTTAGGGCAATCTTTGCAAGAGCACAATGACGATAATCTTCCAAAACAAGTCTACTTCTGTATTTAGACTTGATAACCAACAAGCTGGAAAACCCTGTTTCACAAAGATATGTTGTGGGAAATGGAAGAAGGCGCAACACAGTCTCAGACAGAACAGGATATGAGTGCAAACACTTGATCCAGAATTTTGTAACTGGCATTGTAGAGAAATCAGCTCTTGCTGCATCACTGTTAATAAGTCCAGTGAACTCCTCTTGTGCTGTCTCAGGAACATCTTCAACTTTGACTATAAATAGGCTTCTGGCAAGTACAAATCGGGTGTCAGGTAGATTTGGAAAGTACGATGAAATTTCATCTGCAAGCATTGTAATCCTTTTGTCTGGTTCAGTGTCATGTTTCCAAAAGAAAGAAGCGTGTAAATTTAATTCTCATCCAATTTTATTTTTTTGCCAAAGCTGAAGTTTCATTTGGAACGATTGAATCTTTTCAGACAAATCAAGGCATGTTGCATTTGGTCCTTGCAGTGATAAATTTAACTCATTCAAGATGGCAAAGATGTCAACCATGTAAGCTATTTTCTGCAGTTCACTTTTATCACCGAAAAGTGCTTTGAACTGTGGTCTTGCTTTCTGATTAAAAAATGTTTTGAGTTCATCACGAAGCGCAAAAACACATTTTAAAACTTTCCCTCTCAACAACCATCTCTCCAGTGTGAAATAGCAGAGCATTATTCGGCGCATCTACTTGTTGCACAGTTGCAAAAACAGTCGACTGTTTAAAGTGTTCGCCTTTACAAGATTGACAGAATTTAAGATGCTTTCCATTACTTCTTGTAACTCTTGTGGCAGCATCTTCATTGCTAATATCTGCCGATGAATCATACAGTGAGTTCCGATGAATTTTGGTGACTCATTCACTACCAAATGTTGAAATCCAGATCGACATCCTAGCACAGCTGGAGCACCATCTGTGCAAACACCACAAACCTTTTGCCAAGAGATCTTATGCTCTTTCAGAAATGAACCAACTGTGCCAAATACATCATGTGCAGTAGTTGTTTCAAGAGGTTTGAAAAAGATGATAGCTGAAGACAAATGGGTGCATAAGCAAATGTGGTGAAGAAAGCTGATGGTGCCTGGCTATCAAAAGAGATAGCATCTGGGGTCTTAAAGGCTTGAAGGTAAGCAAGCAGCCATGTAGCACAGAAGCAGCAAAGCACATATGGAAGAAGCACACCAGCCTGTGTGATCACGAGGTGTCAAAGGGATGAGGTATCAGGCATCAAAGAACAAAAAGGCCTATCATTGTGAATGAGGGGGAATGTGGAATGGGGACCCAAAGCCCATCTGTAGGCAACTGGACATCCCCTTACAGAAGGGTTGCAGGGAGGAAACGAGCCAGTCAGGGTGCAGTGTAGTAACGATGAAACATACAACTTTCCTCTAGTTCTTAAATGTTTCCTCACCACCCATTATCATGATCCCAATTCTACCTTACAAATCTGGGTAGGATGTACCCTGGTACAAATAGGAACTGGAAACACAGGGAATCCAGGATGGATGATCCCTTTAGGACCAGTGGTGAGGGTGGTGATACTGGGAGGGTGGAGGGAGTGGGGAGTAGAGAGGGGGAACGATTATAAGGATCTATAAATAACCTCCTCCCTTGGCAACGGACAACAGAAAAGTGGTTGAAGGGAGACATTGGACTCTCTTAGATATGACAAGATAATAATTTATAAATTATTATTGGGTTCATGAGGGAGGGAGGAACGGGGAGGGAGGGGGAAAATGAGGAGCTGATGCCAGGGGCTTACATGGAGAGCAAATGTTTTGAGAATGGTGAAGGTAACGAATGTACAAATGTGCTTTATACAGTTGATGTATGTATGGATTGTGATAAGAGTTGTATGAGCCCCCAATAAAATGATTTTTAAAAAATCTGGCGTTTTATTTTGTTCAGCTTCATCGATTCGGCTGATAGAAATTCACAGCAAATAACACATTGTGGTTTCTCAATTCCTCCTGTAATTATTGAGGTAAAACCATACTGTAAAGTAAAATCCTCTCTATATTTTCTTTTCCTTACAGTCTTCTCTACATGATCCATTGTCATGGGTGGTTTGCTAATGAAAGTAATAGATAACAATAGCTTTAATAATACAAAAGATGATACATGGCATAGTTCAGTCAATACAGTTCATTTAAAGTTTCCAATAATTCACCATTCTCTGTGTGGGTGTTTTTGTTTTTACATACCTGTTATTATCATAAGGGGTCAGTATTCATATCAACCACAGATGAATATCAAAAGATTGATCAGCGTCCCGATTAAATTCCCATGGTACAGATTGTTTTTCAGTAGTTGATGATTTTACAATGCACGATTTTACATTTACCTAGTAATTATAATTCATGAGGTGCCGTTTTACCTCCAATACTGCGGCTTGCAACAGAATAGTTGCTTTCAACACAGTAGCTACTCTGTACACTTGTGTGAACGGTCCGAATAAGTCCATTAGGATGCCAACCCCATCAGATACAGGTTCAGAAGAAACTCTGAAGTTTGCACTTGAAAGTCGAGTAGCTAAAGTGGTTGGAAGAAATGGTGATGTTAAATTGAAAATTTGCATCACTCAATATTTTGCCCAGAGTATCTTTTGTTATTGCAGCTCAAACTTGGATTTTTTTTGGAATTCTTTCCACTTAAGATACATTGAGCATCCCCTTCCTTTTTGGTTTTCACACTCTAGATCTTTATAATTTTCATTATAGTATTTTACTTTATCTTTTCAAGCTTCCCATTGAAATTTTCTTGTTTTCAATTTTGAATAGTTTTATATTAAAAACAAAACAAAGCTCCGTGAGAGTCATCTGTGAAAACCAATCAAAATGATACATCAGGAAAATGCTACTAAACGGCTAGCAGGAGGAGAGTCCCTGCACTCCATCGTGCCCAGTCAGATGTGAAATGTTGCTTCTCTAATTGCTTCTGAACGGAACCCATTAAAACAGTCATCTGCACACTGTCAGGAAAGGCCCGTCTGTGGAGGAGGACATCGTGCTTGGGATAGTGGACGAGCAGCAAACGGGGAAGAGAAGGCCTTCCAGGACATCGGCATCGTGGCAGCAACAGGGGCTCAGGAACAGGGACAACTGGGAGGATGGCACAGGGCCAGGCCGTGTCCCCTTCTTTGTGCAGCTTGCTCTGGGTCGTAGTGGACTCGATGGCCCCTAACTACAATATTTGGCATGCATGCTTCAAATTATTTGCCAATGGAGGGCATGGTCAAAAAGTTTGGAGACCGTAACCACTTTATTTCTTTTAAAGAATTGAGTTGACATAAATAACTTTTTATGAAAGCTTTCTAGTTATGGGATCTTATACTTCAAAGCCAAATCCCCAAACATGAGAAGTTCCCGTTTTTCTTTTTAGATATGCACATATATTTTATTTCAAAAAGCACAAGAACATTATAAAAGTTTTAAATGTACATTTTGCAATAAAAGATATCTCCCTATAAATGTGTCAGCATGAGACTGTTCACAGGCTCTCCCCAGATGAACTCTCCTTTGTGGTATCACTTAGATTTCCTCCCTGACTCTCCACCACCTGCCATGAAGCGTGGTTCTTTCTCAGGTCTGAGGCAGGGAGGGTAACAGATGAGTAGCCTGGAAAGGTGACTCCAGAAGAGACCTGGTGACCCATCTCCTTTTAGAGGAAGGCAGGCCCTCCTTCCTGGTACAGCAAGCATGCTGATCTGTGCAGCTCTGACCCAGCCCAGGCCTCTGTCCCTAAAAACAGTTCCCTCCGTCTCACAGAACCAGGCTGAGATGAAAGGAGCGGCTACAGCAGCCGGGTGTAAAGCCTCCTGAGTTTACTCATGTCTTTTAGTTGCTGCTGATGCCCACAATCCTTCCTCTGGAACTGTCATTAAGACAACTCCCTGTCACTTAAAAAAAACAAAACAAACAAAAAACGGGGAAAGAGCAGGCTTTAAAATGAGTTTGTTTCTATTCTCCAAGTATTCCACAGAGTGCTACTATTGGACAAATGGTGGCATTCCTCCTGGCCTCCTCTGGCCACTCCAAGCAAGCAGCTTCTACAGACACTGTCCCCAGCTGTGCAAGAAGTGCGTGTGGCATTAACTAGCCACAAGTCTGAAAATTTGGTTGCGCATATAGGTACAGAGATGGTTCATGAAATCCCGGTTTTGGTCTTCAACCTGATGCATTTCAACTAAGGCATCAGCCACCTCCTTCTTAATGTGTACCAAACAAAGACATAAAGTTCAGCCACTCCTTGGAGAGTTCTCCCCTTTTCCACCACTGGGCTGCTGAACCTCTCAGATGCAAGAACTTTACAACGTTCCTAAACCTCCAGCCCTCCCTCTCTTCCCGCCCTCCTTTCAGTCTCCACTGGCCCCTGGGCTTTCATCTTGGGAAAGGGCGTGCTGGACTGGGAAGTGGCACCCCACAGAAACAGAATGGCTGTCCAGTAGAACAAGCCTGCCTGGGCACTCTCCGGGGGGTCCTGGGCCAAATCTTGTCTAGAGCCAGGCTCCGTTCTTTCTCCGTCAATGGATCCGGGAGTTTTCTATGGCTGTTAGGGAAAAGCTACCTTCCTCCTTTCCACAAGGAGCTCACTTACGCTGACCCTTCAGATGGGTGAGCATGTTGTCAATGCGCACCATCATGACGGCTATGCCTTCTGCTGCCTCAGAGCCCAGAGAAGATGCTTTGAGGGATAATTAATTCTGCATCACAGACTCTAATACCGCAAACATATGGGTTTTCTCGTGGCTTCTCCGGCTTTCTTCATTTACTTGGTGGCAACGGTACTGTCGCATCGTCCTAAGAACTCCATGCAAAGGCCCGTCTCTTTGCCCGTCCTTGACAGAGCTCAGGGTGCATGACTTGAGGAACGCCTAGCATGTCCGGCTCTTCCCACAGAGCAGCCAGACTGCATCTCTTGCCCAGAGTAAAGCTCTCCCACATTAATATCGGTGTAAGTGTACACTGACATGGATGCTCCTTTTGACAAACCCTACTGCACCTCCTCCTGCCATGATCGCTGGGATAGCTCCCGTGCTCACAGAAGATCTAGGTGGGGTCTTCAAGCATTCCAAAAGTTTACACCCTTGGCTTCCAATTGGGTAGCAAAAAAGGGGAGGCTTGCACATACAAAACCCCTAGAATTATCTCATATTCTTCTTTAAGCACCAATCAGGAGGGGCTTTGTGGGGTACTTTTACCACTTTATGAGATGAGATCAATCATTCTGTTCCACTTTTGTTTTTGCAGAGTTGAAGCACGTATCATCAACTTCCGTGGCAAGGAAATACCAGCTATTTAAGGTTGCTTCAAGTAAGGGGGGGTAGTGGGGGTGGCTTCAGGCTGCCCTGGCTCCTGTTCCTCTTCACAGAGACCTTTCATCAGAGTCCTGGTGACCAATCAGATCGTCTCCCCAATGAATACAGTCGAGTCTCAAAGGAACAGTGGGAAGGTCTTCAAGCATTCCAAGTTTACACTCCAATGTAAACCCCAAAAGTTTAGTCTCTCCAATGAAATATCAATAGAAAGTCTAAAATCTTCCTTTAGGTGAGCACAAGTCAGGGACTTTAAAATTGATCCTCTCTCATCCATTTAGGTTTATCTGGACATGCTTTTAAAATCTGGATATTTGGAGGCCAGATATGCAAAGGCAGAGGGGTTGCCCTTGTGTCTATTTCTTCCTGCATTGATTTACTCAGAGCCATCTGTGAGGCCAAAGTTCTCGCCAGAACAAGGTTGGCATCGGCCTCTACAGCTCCACAGCCTTACCCAGCCACAGCAAGAAGCTCCCAGAAACACAGATGTTAGACAATCCCACTGAAATTTTCTATTCGGTTCTTTGACTTCATTATTTTATCCATTTGCCCGGGCAACTCTATGATTAAGAGCAAGTTTCAGAGTCTCTTCTGACATCCCCTTTGATCTTTCTTCCTTTCCTGTATTTTTAATGACCTGCTGCTTTCTTTCCGAATGATATTCTTGATGTCCCCGTACTGCCCATCACAGCTTCTCTCATTAGTGTGCAATGCGTCAAATCTGTTCTTGAGACGTTCTCCAAATTCAGGCGAGATAGATTCAAGGTCATATTTTAGCTGTCATGGACTTGTTTTAATTTTCTTCAGGTTTAGCCTGAACTTATATGGGAGCAATTGATGGTCTGTTCCACAATCAGCCCCTGGCCTGGTTTTAGCGGCTGATATTGAACTTCTTCATCTCCTCTTCCCATACATACAGTCAGTTTGGTTTCCATGTATTCCTTCTAGAGATGTCCGTGTGTATAGTCACCATTTGTGTTGACAAAAAAAAAGTATTTGCCATGAACAGGTCGTTAACCTTGTGAAATTATATCATTTGATCTCCAGCTTTTTTCTATCACTAAGATCATATTTTCAACTACTGTTCCTTCCTCTTTATATTACAATTGCCAGCAATTATCAATTCATCTTAATTGAATGCTTGGTCAATTTTCTACTAATGATGTTCTTAGAAGTTTTCAATTGTTTTCAACTTTGACTTTTGTAATTGTTGCATAAATTTGAATAACAATGGTATTGATTGGATTTCTTTGAAGACAGATATAATCCCCAGTCATATTTCAAGTACCCTCTGACCCAAGGGGACCCTCCTCCAGAACTACCTCTGACAATGCTCTGTTTCCATCCACTCGGCCTTCAGGAGCTGACAATATTTGAAGCTATGCGATAGGTTTTCAGAGACTCCTTCCTTCTAGCGGGCAGCTGAGTCCTTCTTCGTTGTATGTGCTTAGTCTGGAAGCTCCTCTGAAACCTGGGTCACCATGGATGGCTCTGCTGCCATTGGAAACACCGGCGACCTAGCTCCTAGAGTTACAGCATCACCCAAGCCACCCAGACACAACAAAATGACAGCAACACCCCTGCATGTGTCAATAATGACACTGAATGTCAATGGATTCAATGCACAAATCAAAAGACAGAGAGAAGCAGACTAGATTTGTCTATATGCTGCCTACAAAAGACACATCTTACACTCAAAGATACTACTAGACTGAACTTAAAAGATAAAAATAGACTAAAAATCTACCAAGCTATGGCAACCATAAGAAGGCAGAAGGGGCACTATTAATCTCTGGCAAATAGACTGCAAGGTGAGTAACATAATGAGAGACAAGAAGGAGGAGAGTGAGATTTCATCTCACCTACTTTGGACATGGTGCAGCAAGTAACAATTCCTGGAGACAGATGTCACACTCGGTAAAATCACAGCTGGTCAGTAAAAAAGGAAGACTTTCCTGGAGAGGGATGGACATAGTGGCTGCAGCAATGGGCTCACACATGGCAACACATCATGTGAGCGTGCGGCACAGGATGGGCAGTGTTCCTTTCTGGTATGCATAAGGTAGCTATGGCATTTAACAACATCTGGAGAGCTGAGTAAGAATTGATGGATGCCCCTAATACACCCGAGAGGAAAGTAGGACAGAAGGTCGAGGCAGCCAACGAAGAGCACCCACAATGCCCGGCAGCAAACCCTCATAAGAGTTTGGGAGCTAGAGAAAGGCACTATTGTCATTTCTCTCTTTCCAAGCCTCAGAAGGAGCCCTGGTGGTCTAGCGGGCTACGAGTTGGGCTACTAATCACAAGGTCAGCAGTTTGAAGCCAGCAGCCTCTGCACGGGAGAAAGATGAGGTGTTCTGGTCCTGTAAAGATTTGTAGTTTCAGAAAAGCACAGGGAGAGTTCTAGCCTATCCTATAGGGTCACCATGAGTTGGAATCTATTTGATGTCGGTGAGTGTTTTGTTTTTCAGTTTTTGGTGAGGCTCAAAAGGTCATATCATGTGAAAGAAAGTCACAGGCTGTGAGTGGCAGAGCTTTAAGGACTAAAGACAGGAATCACTGACATTCAATTGCTATGTTATTCTCTTTAATAATAGTCTGAATATTCTTTTTAAGATGGTCTGACAACCATGACATTTGAGCCTTTCAATGCAGATATCATGGTCCATGTCACACCAAGTCACACAGCTGGGGGCAGGGGACCATCACCATGAAGCTGGTTCTTTGAGCATCTTCTTATGCATCTCTTCTGCAGTCTTTCCCTGTGTGCCCCTTGTTGGGTTCCACCCCCACCAGCACACCCATTTCTCTCCTATCTTCCGTGTCCTTTTCATTTTAATGTAATGAGCTTTGAATGCAGAAACCTGAGCTTTCTTTCTGGGTTGCCGTCCTTGAGAAACCCTGAGTCTTTCTTAGAAAACTCCTAGTTACGATACCTGCATCCCCAACGTGGGTGCAGCAGCGTAGCTCTCCTTCCAGAAGATATCCGCTTGACCCTGCCCCCCTCTGCCATGGAGGAAAGGCAACCCGATGGGTTGACAGTAAGGTAGTTTCTGGCTTGGAAGCCCTTAAGAACCAAACTCACTGCTGTTACATTGACCTGGACTCATAACGAACTTACATGACTGGTTAGAACTGTCCTTGTGGGTTTCTGAGACCATGACCCTTTACAGGAGTAGAAAGCCTCATTTTTCTCCTGTGGAGCGGCTTCTGGATTCCAACTGTTGACCTTGCAGTTAGCAGTCCAACACATAGAGTAAATGAGACCTGAGCCTTCAAGACCCTTGGGTTCTATGAGGCCACATTAGAGAGGCCCTTTAAAACCACAAGCTTTCATGCATCATCTCATTCAATCTTCACAGACTCTCCTAGGTGTTTTTCCCTAAATTTCCAAATAAGAAAGATGAAGTGGGGAAATCATTGTAATGGCTATCAAGAGATGAAGGGACCCATAAACGTGGTACAGGCAGACAGTGGAACACTCCTCAGCCCAGTTAGAGAAACAAGGTCCTGGCACTCGCTACAAGGTTCACATAGGTGAACCTTGAAAACATTTGTTGACTAAACTCAATCATCAAAAGACACATAATGTCTGCTTCCATTTACCTGAAATGAGAAGACTGTGTAAATTTATTCAAGGAAACCAGGGCTTGGAGAAAAGCAGTGAGCTAATGTTTATGGTGATGGGAAATGTGACCATGATTAGAGATTGGGATAGTTAAAGTTTATTGTACAAAGCTGGCCGAAAAACACATGTGGGGTCGATTGAAGGGCGGAGAGATAACTGATTTGGTGAGCCTTGAGTTTCTAGTTTTAGGGTTTCTCCCTTCCTGCTGGTTGGACCAGGGTGCAGCTGCCTTAGCCAGTTCCCTGCTTCAGCTGGCAAGGCTCACTTCCTGCAAGACATCCTTGAGGAGAAGCCACATGGACCTACCTTGATGCACCCCTGGGGGCTGGAGCAGCTGTGTGGAGACCCCTGCCAGCGCTGAGATGTTTACACATTCACTGATTCAGCTTTCCTCCTGCAGTTGGCGTCATTGCATGTGTTTTGTGAGATGGAGGGAGAACTCTATGGATTGGTGTCAGACATATGGGTTAATGTTGGACTTGTGGGCTTGGGCAGCACTGGGTTGGTATGTTTTCTTGATGTGCACTTACCCTTTATATAAAACTCTCTCTTATACATGAGTTTCTGTGGATTTGTTTCTCTAATGTACCCAGACTAACACGGAGGTGATGGAGGGGCTTCAATGGCACAGTCGCTTAAAGTGCTTGATGTTCAGTAGTTTGAGGTCAGTGGTTTTGTTAGGCAGGCTACGCAGGGTTAAATGTCCACTAATGCATGCCTTGAGAGCCAAGCATGGGAACAAGGAGTTTCACACTGCACATGCTCAGAGGCTCAGGTTTCCACCGGTAGGCATGGGTGGGCGCTAAACCTGGATTGGCCCACCTAGGCCACCTGGATTGGCCCACCTAGGCCAGGTGAATTCAATTCAGCCAATGAGGTTGATCAGGGGTCATCCGCCACGCCTCCCCATGGAATCCTTGAAAAGGCAGGAGCCCAGAGTCTAGAGACAGACTTTTCTGCGTGATGCTGAGCAGCTTCTGCCAGGCTGCATGGTCGGGTGGAGTCCTATGGGTGCCGTGTAAACCTGAAACTTCTTCTAACTCTCATAAAACTCACTTGGATCAGGAACCAGGCTTCGGCGTGAATGCTTTCTTGTGCGGGGCCAAGGACCAAGGTGCAACCCTAGCTCCAGAGAGATCTATCAGTGTGAGTCCACCAGCTGCCCTGTAGCAGATGTGGCAGGTGGCTTGCCTGAAAGTTACAGCCTGTGAAGCCCAATGGGACAGTTCTGCTCTGTCCTTCAGGGCTGCTTTGTGTCAGAAATGACCTGGTGGCAGTGGGGTATAGGGCGGTGGCTATACAGCATGATCAATGTCATTGGTATCCCTACACTATACACCTGAAAAATGGAGAACTGGAAAATGTGGTGTATATTTTTCGACAACAATAAATCTTTCTGAAGGGGTGGAAAAGTTTTATTTAAAACAAAGAAATTTGAGTCCCAGGAGATTAGATCCTCTGTCTAAGGCCATTCAGGTAGTAAATGACCCCGTTTGGGTCATTCTAACCCAGGTCTGCGGGCCCCATTTCTAAGCTTTTCCTACGTTGTCACACTGCCCTGCCCTCCTCTCTGCCTCTAGAAACTCACTCTGGCTCAGAGTTTGAAAAGTGGGTGAGCCCCTAATCGTGGGCAGGATTTTGGTAGAGAAAAAGGAAAGAGGAAGGAACTGAGCAGAGAGCAAAGGGAGGTGCAGCTGAGGAGCTTGGGGAACAGCGGGCAGTTCCAGCTGTTTGTGCTTTAGTTTTATAAATGTCATAAGACCCAAGGCCCAAGTGTCGGCCACTGGAGAGCCCCTCGTAGAGGGGTTTAGGAGAGGAGATGGGTCAGTCAGGGTGTGATGTAGTACCGATGAAAAACACAGCTTTCCCCCAGATCCTGGATGCTTCCTCCCCCCAACTACCATGATCCGAATTCTACCTTGCAGGGCTGGATAGGACAGAGGTTGTACACTGGTGCATATGGGGGCTGGAGGCACAGGGAACCCAGGGTGGATGATACCTTCAGGACCAAGGGTGTGAGGGGCAATGCTGGGAGAGTGAAGTGTGAGTGGGTTGGAAAGGGGGAACTGATTACAAGGATCCACATGTGACCTCCTCCCTGGGAGAGGGACGGCAGAGAAGGGGGCGAAGGGAGACTCTGGATAGGGCAAGATATGACAAAATAACAATGTATAAATTATCAAGGGCTCATGAGGGAGGGGGAAAAAAAGAGGACCTGATGCAAAGGGCTTGGGTGGAGAGCAGATGCTTTGAAAATGATTACGGCAAAGAATGTACGGATATGCTTTATACAATTGATGTATGTATATGTATGGATTGTGATAAGAGTTGTATGAGCCCCTAATAAAATGTAAAAAAAATGTCATAAGGCTGTGCTTGCTGAAAGACTGATATTTTTAACCGTGATGAAATTCCTCTTTTCCCATAAGGGTTGAGGAGGCGGCAGCCCAGAGCAGCAGTGTGACCCAGTGTCAAGAACATTTTGCCCGCCGTGGGGGAGTGGAGGGGAGTCAAAAGCCCCGGCTTTATTATGGTGAGATTCATTGATAACTTGGCTATCTTTCGGCCTGATATGAGGACAGGTGGAAGTTATCACAAAGCATCTCTTCTGTGGACAGTCAAGGATGTGCTGGGGGAGGGGCGAGCTCTGGGGACAGGAGAGCTGCCATCCAGCATGGCTGTGTCTCGCTGGCCGTGGAGTTTACATCATTTCTCTTGCTCTATCTCCGAGTTCACGGATTCTTTCTTCTCCTGACAACTTCCTTTGAATGGGAAGGTCAAAGTAGCTCTTTGCCTCTAATATTGTGATTTTCATTTCTGACATTTCCTTTAGACTCGTTTGAAGAATTTCTGCCTCTGATGAAATTGCCAGTCTGTTCATGTACACCTTCCATTCGTTGTAACTGTAGTATAATTACAATTATATTAATTGTAATTATTTTATGAGTTTGCGGCTGCTACTGTAACAGATTAGCACAATCTTGAGGCTTAAACCACCCAAACACATTCTCTTCCTGTTCTGAAGGTCAGTCGGCAAATGGTTCTGACAAGCTTAAATCCGAGGCTGCTTTCATTTTTGGCATTGCCAGGTGATTCTTATGCTTCCTAGTTTGTGAGATGTCGCCACCACTGGTCCACTCAAGTTCTCTCTTTATTTTATTAATATATTCCACTGCTCACTCCTTTTCCCATCTGCCCTTTAGGTAAACATGCCAATGTGTTCAATGTGGATCTTTCTGCTTGTGTTCTTGCCCAGCGCATGTGGTTAAAGAGCATGGGTTCCAACCTAGCAGTGGCTTCCCAAGGAAAAAGGCCCGGCAGCCTGCCTCCACAGGATGATTTGCTGAGAACCCCCAGGAGTGGCCCCTGCTTCCTACGGTTGCTGGAAGTCAGAAGCCACTCAATGGCACACTGCCATGGCCCCACCAGTGAAGGATCTGCACTCCAAGCCCAAATTGGTGACTCAAACCTACCCGCAAGGCACTTCGGAAGGCAGCCTGGTGATCTGCTAGTGACAGGCCACAGCCAGGAAAGCCCGATGAAGCGAAGCTCTATTCTGTGCGCATGGCCTCCCTGAGTCACGGTCAACTCAACAGAAACTTATGCAAATGCAGCTTGTGTCTTATATGATGCCGTCCTTTTAAACACATCATTGTGAAGTTCAGTGCCTGGGTTGTGCTCCGTGGGAAAATAGCATGTGCCAGACCTGTGTGGTTTGCGAGAGTTCAGAGATAAGGCCTATGTGTTCGAACACAAAGGGTACACGCACACACGCACACAAACACACACACGCACACGTGCACACGCACACACACACACCCCGCAGTGGCAGCAAAGAGGCCACCGTGTCATTGAAACATAAGATCACTTCAAAAGAAATGAAGCGGGTCCTTGTCTCAAGATGAGATGCTTAAGGATTGATAAGCATCGATAAGACACGCTTCGCTCCCCTCCCCACATGAGTTGAGAAGGCGTGTTGTCTAGGGGACCCCTTCTGGTTTTTAAATGACACTTTCAAGGCGTGAGAGGCTGCCACTCTGCAAATGGTCAACCAATGTCTCTTGAGTTGCTCAGGACGGCCTTGAGTCTCTTAATTCTATCTCGGCTCTGCCCCTGGGTCAATATGCTTTCTGATTTCTCGCCAGGTACAGTGTTGTGGCAGGATGCTCACCAGGGCCTGGCCTGAAGCCTGTTCTCCAAGGGTCCTTTAAATAAATTAATATACACATATATATGTCATTCCATAGTTCAATTACATCCAGCATAATTGTACACTTGGCACCACAGTTTCCAAATATTCTTTTTCTACATGGACCCCTTGACATCACCTCCCCTTCGCACACCCTCCACCCCTGAACCCCACCCCACCCCCAAAAATCCTTCATCTACTTGCTGTCTCTGCCGCTTGTTTGCACAGGGTCCTTAGTTCGTTCGGTTAGCAGGCAGAGCAGAAGCCCCTGTTCGGTCCCCAACAGCATTCCACATTACAGTAACTTCCCTGTCTTTAGGCAGACAGCTCCGCTTTTGCTTCTGACTGTGGTCCTTCATGATGTTCACAGCACAATCTTTACTCTGGTAACCGCAGGGGGGAACACCCAAATTGCCTGCGATTCTGAACACAATGCTGCAACACCTCCCATGGCACCCTGTGAGCTCCTATGCAGGGTGCCGGCAGTGGGTCCGCCAGGTCCTAGTTTGTACGTAACTTGGCAAAGACCAGATCCTCCCCCAAGGTCTGTGCTGGCGCCTTCTCCCACCCCTGGCAGCAGTTTCCTATAAGCCGCAGCCCCACCACACGCACAGCAGTGTCCAGCCTTCTAACTTCTCCCCGTCTATCAGGCAGACAATGATACCCTTTTGCTACTTGAACTTGCATGAGTGAAATCCATTTGTCTTTTATCTGTGTATCTCTCGGTTGATTCCCCCCACCCCCACCCCCTTTTGTATCCTCAGTTGAAAACGGTTCCCAGGCCCTCTTCGGCGATTCCCACAAGTATCGAGTATTGTTTGGTATTGCTGCCCCTGTCTCCACTGGTGACCATCAGATGTAACCAGAGGCAAACGGATTCTTTCCTATGCTCATCGGCTGACGTGAGCCAGTCTTCAGCCGGAAGCAGACACCGGCCAGACTTTTGCAACCTTTGTGTTTGTGTTGCTTTTCATCCATAACTAGGTCATGGGGCATTTTCATCTCCATTTTCAGGCAGTGGGGGAAAAAGAGGCTTTTTACTCCTATAAAGAGCTATAGCCTCAGAAACCCATGGGGGGCAGTTCTGCCCTGACCCATTGGGTTGCCATGAGTCGGATGGACTTGATGGCAGTGAGTTTGGGTTTGGGGGGTACTTGCTACTCTAGAAGGGAGCCATTCCTCCTGGGATGGTGTTTGTTGTTTCGTTTGCACGTTGCTGTAGTTCTCAGAGAGGGAAGGTGGTTATCGCCATGTGCATGATACAGTGGCCAAGTCCAAGGCTGTGGATGAGAACGTGCATGGGACTGTCTTAGGGCCAGGGGCCTGCATGGAGGAGGCTGGTCCTAAAGTAGAATCTGAAAAACAAAAACTGCCCCAATGTTCTCAAAGTAGCAAATCAAATCAACAGTGGAATAAAAAACCTCCACTAAATACTTTTAACATTTCTAAACAGCATTTCAGCTAACAGCCTACAACTTGATAATACTGAGAGGTCAACACAGACAGTGAACGGAGATAGGACTCAGACAAAGAACATGAGCTTAAGAGCGGCTTTATGAGGTAGGGAAAGCGCTCCCTGGAGGGAAGGGAGAGCAGAGAAAGGGACAGGCGCATCTTGAGCTCCTGGGCAGGTTCCCAGACACAACAAGTTCGGTCAGGGAAATTTAGCCAGTCGTGGGGCAGTGGGTTATCTGTAGGATTTGGGTTTGGGAAATATGCAAATGAGGTGAAGAGAGCTGCTGGTGCTTGTGCCCATAAGGAGCAGGGAGGCTTCCTGGTGCTGCAGCTGCAGTCTGAGTCCTTCCCAGGCCAGCTTCTTGGAATGTGGGGAAGAGGCTACACCTTCCAGCTCTGGCCTGGAGAGGTGGGGGAAGGGACTGTGTGGACCCTGCCTGGAGAGAGAAGCTCCTTGGAATGCTGGAGGCAGGGACTGAGAGGCTGGGGGGGAGGGGCTGCATGGTCCAGACTCAGCCCAAACAAATACAATGCACAATAAAACAGCATGTATTGAAAAGAATAAAGGTTTAGCTTTTAAAACAAAGTTACACAAAGTGCTCAGAGCACTATGGGTCAATTGCACGGGTTGAGGGTGCTGAACTGGATTGGGCCACGCAACCCCTGAGGCCAGATGTCTGTTCAGACTTCCCTTTGAGTGCTCCTGGCACTCATGGCATACAAAGTGCCAGGATTTATTTGTCGGTGATCCATCGCTACAGTCATCTGTCAACTGCATTTCCATGCTGCCTTTTATTTGAGTTCTACCCAGAATTTCACAACACAGTCTATTCTTGTGAGACTCTTGTGGCCACAGCCTACACTGGCCTCTCAACCCCATTTGTGAACCGACGCTCTAAGCGGGATCATTGTACATCCTCCGTCCCCATCAGTCCCAGAGCATTTATACCTCATCTGTGGATGTTCTAGAGCATAATCAGGCTGTCAAGGTTGTAGAAGGACAACTCATCAGCAGCTACCCCACGGTGAGTGGTGGAAAGGAGGGTCATGTAGGGGCCACAGGATAGAGCTGTGCAGCCTGAGCACTGCACAGAAAGGTCCAGAAGAGTGTGACTGGAGACAAATCCAAGCTGCATCTTCAGAAGTAGATTTCCAGGTCTTTCTTCTGAGGAGCCTCTGGGTAGACTCACTTTTTCAACCTTGTGGTTAGCGGTCAGTGCATCATTCATCTGCACGGCCCAAGGACGCTCCTCCCATAAAGAGTTACAGCCTTGGAAACCCACAGGGGCAGTTCGATCCTGTCCTATAGGACAGGGACTCCCTGGTAGGGGGTTTGTTTTTTTCTTTTTTGGAAGGGCTCTGTGTAAGTGTGCAGTGCACAGTGATGTCCTGAACAAAGATGGAAGGATTTCGAGAGGAAAGACTATCTCCTGAGGGAGGCGTCAGGAGGAGGTAGGTAGATGGGGAGGAGAGTCATTTAGTCAGGTGAACAAAGCTGAGAGGGGCTATTCCAGAGGAGCAGGGAGATGTGGGTGGTGGGTTTGTAAGAAGGTAGAAGGTTGGGAGGTGAGGATGCAAGGTAGTGGAGGGATAGCAGTGGGAGATGAGATTGAAAAGTGATGCTATAGGTACAGATAAGAGCTGTTTATCCAGGACAGGTAAACCCCTCAGGACCAATATTGAGAGTAGTGATACCAGGAGGGTAGAGGGAAGGTCAGGGGAGAAAGGGGGAACTGATCACAATGATTTACATATATCCCCCTTCCAGGGGGGCAGACAACAGAAAAGTGGGTGAAGGGAGACATCAGTCAGTGTAAGACATGAAAAAAATAATAATTTATCAATTATCAAGGGTTCATGAGGGAGGAAGGGGGAAAATGAGCTGATACCAAGGGATCAAGTAGAAAGAAAATGTTTTGAAAATGATGATGGCAACAAATGTACAAATGTGCTTGACACAATGGATGCATGTTTGGATTGTGCTAAGAGTTGTATGAGCCTCCAATAAAATGATTTTTTTAAAGGGTGGCAAGGAACCCCAGTGCCCCCAGGAGAGGTCTGGACCTTGAACCTAGGCTCCAGATTATCCTGTGGGTAATACCTGGGGTTTCTCGTGTAATATTTCCTTACCTCCTTCATGTTTTTCTTCAACGGTGATGCCTCCTCTGGCAGGCGTATTAAAAAGGTCAGCCCTTCTCCTTGCTGCTCCCAGGTCTCTGTCTTTTTTTTATAGCACTCACCATCTGATAACACACTCTAGAATTCATAGACTAGCCTCATGTTCGCATCCTTGACTAGAATATAAGTTTCATGAGAACAGGGATTTTTCTTCATTTGCTAATGCGTATAAATGCATTTGGCTGAGATTTATTGAGCACTTACTATGCACCTGGATCTTTCCTAGGCACGCATCCTTCCACCCCTCTGACCAAAACTAATGACTTACGATGTGCCAGGCCCTGCACTAGGAACTAACTCTGAAGATGAACAAAGATAATGCCTGCCCCACTTCCAGTCCTGTGGGGAGGCAAACACATGTATGAATAATTATGCTACTGTGCAGAGGTTGGGGTGTACTGTAGAACCAAGGGCTACATAGAAGTGGTCAGAGCGAGAGCCTCGCCCCCAGGTGTTACCTCAGGTGGTGGACCTTCTTTCATGACAACCCCTATGATCCTTCCTGGTTTCGATGCCCTCGTGTTGTGAGCCCCTCCTGTTGAATGTGAGTGGGTTCTGTGGTTTGCTTCTGATCAGTAGAACATAGCAAAGGTGACAGGTGATTATATGTACGTGACTGAATGCTCACGTTGTGTTACGATTGCAGTGGCCATCTTGCTGGAGTCTCTGTGTTCCTTGCTGACTTTGAGAAAACCAGTGTCCACATTGGGGAGGCCCAAAGGGCAAGTAACAGTTCTGGGATGACAGGAAGTCTCCAGCCAGACAACAGAAAGATGCAGAAGCCCTGAATCATTGTACTGCAAGCACCTGAGCTCCGGCAACAACCTGCTTGGACTTGGAAGCAGATTCTTTCCAGGTAGAACTTCAGGTGAGACTAAGCCCCCAAGGACACCCTGGTGGCAGCCTTGCAGTACTCTAACGATAGGACTCGACTAAACTGTGCCTGGAACACTGACTCACAGCAGTTGTGCAGTCTGAGAACAAGGGCCTCACTCTCTCTCCTTCCTACATCTTGCTTTCTCCTCAGGAGATGGTGGTGGAAAAGGTCTCGAGGGGTCCGAATGCTTCCCAGAGGAAGCACCAATGAGGTCCTGCAGCTCTTTGTGACTTTGGCAAGTGCAGGGGTAATTTCCTAAGACGGATGCCACAGGAAAAAAAATATCCCTTTGTAATCCTCTCCAAGTCTCTAGGCAATAGGTTTCAATAATAGGCTAGGTGATAAACTTTGCCTTTGGTGAATCTGGCCAGTTCTAGGCCTTGACCTCCAAAGTCCAAAATGACACCAAATTGACAGCCAGTTCATCAGAATGCCCTAGTGCTGGAAGCGGGATGTCAGGCTGCCATTCCTCCGTCGGGACTGTAAGCAGACTACAGTTGGGGCAGACCTGAGTGCGCATTGAAAGAATCCTGCATAACCTGTGGACTGCCAGACAAGGAACAAATCTGTCTCGGAAGAAGAACAGACCGTATGCCCCTGGAAGCAAGCATGGGGAGACTTTGTACTTTGGACGTGTTATCTGGAGAGACCAGTCTCCACAGAAGGACAGCATGCTTGGTAGGGAATAATTGAAAAAGAAGATGGTCAACCAGATGGCCTGGCAGTGGGCTCCCGCGGAACAGCACTAGAGGAGGACCTGGGCCCCGACCACGTTTTGTTCTGTTGTACTTGGCTCACGATCCATTGGAGCCAACTGGACAGCAATGAACAAGAACAGCGCAGTTTCCACTTCTTCCTAGCCACCTTATGAAAAGATGCGAACATATTTTTTCATTGACAGCTTTAGCGAAGGTGCCCTTGGGTTAAACCTTTTTGTGTCTGTATTTTTCGCCTTTTGCTTGAATTCCTATGATTTCTTTTCTCATTTGAACTACGACAGGCAATTGGCTGTGTGTCAGGGAAAGGTCATTAATGGACAAGGCGGATGAATTATGACAAAGTCACAATGGGGATTGTGATATTAAGTCTTTGTTTCTGTGGCCAGACTGTCAGGCCGAGGAGCCCATTGTTTTTGAACGTGACAAGCAAGTCTTTGGCATGGATCAGCATTGGCAAAACCTTTAGAACGGAAACCTGTGAAATGTTTGGTGCTTTATCTCCCCGGGAGAGGAAAATCACAGACATGATGGTCATGCTGACCCACATAGGAAGTGTCAAGTCCATGGGAAATCAGGAACTCGAAAATAAATTTTTAACGAGGATTTCCCTTTCTGAGTCTTCTTTATAATCTATCAGCAAGTTGCCCCCTAGCTAAAGGGTTCAAGGACAAACCCAGAGAAGCCAGTGACTAACTCTGGAGACTTATTTAGTGAGGCGGCCTGAGTGCTGCCTGGTAGGGAGAATTGGGAATTTCCGTAACAATCATTGTCTTTGTTTTGAAAATAACGTTCTTGTTTGAGGAGTAAGGGCATTTCATCTGTTTCTCAAGCTTGGTTTGTCTCCTTGCTTTTAAATTCTCTCTAATCTGTGTCATTCTAACATGAACAGCTCAATTTTTCTCTGGATCCCAAACCAGCAACTAGCCCTGGGGCCGTCATGAGACTCACGAGTAGACCCTCTGGGGGTCTCTTAGTCCTGAGACACTTGTCTTTAAAAGCTTTAAGAACTAATCTTTCAGTCTTAAAACCAATCTTACAATCTTTTCTAAAAATAATTTTACTAGGGGCTCATGCAACTCTCACCACAATGCATACATATAATCTTACAATCTTTAAAATGTAAAAAGATCCCCCTGAAACTAGTGGTGAGATTCAAGTGGTTCACCTGGGTTCAGGAGAATCTAATTTTTGGTTGAGTTCAGTGAACCAGTTGCTACAATTGCACTTGGAATCCCGGTGCTCCCTCAGGTGGGCAGCTGGGCGGCTGACCAAAGTGGAAGTCACTAATTTACACTCCTTACTCTTTGGTAACATTCATCTGCACATATTCTAAATGCCCATGGTGATGTTCATTCCATCCACAGGTATAAAAAATTATATGGAACTATGCTTGTAATATTTATTCATTTCAGTATACTTTTGATGGGATACATTTTTATTCCCTTGCATTTATTAACAAATGTGTAAGAAACATATAACGTAAACATAACAAACATAAAATTCAGCAAACAAACATATAAGATAAAGAGGAAAAGTGTAAAACAATCCGAGGGTGACACACCGTCATTCGTCTCAGGTGAGTTTTGCCTCAAATTCCCACGAGACATTTTGAGGGAATTATGCAATTCCTGAAAATGTTCAAAGAGCTCAAAATATTGTCAGAACAGCTACTGTAAGTTCAGCAGTATTGGAAAGGGGTGATATAAAGTTTATTGTGCCAACCTGGCCGATAAACACATGTGGAGTTAATTGAAGGGCAGAGAGATAAATGGCTTGGTGAACCTCGCCTTTCCAGTTCTCCGGTCTCTTGCTCTCTGATGGACAGACCAGGGTGCAGCTGCTTTAGCCAGTTTCCTGCTTCAGCTGGCAAGGCTCACTTCCTGCAAGACATCCCTGAGGAGAAGCTGTTTGAACCTACCCTGATGCAGCCTTGGGTGCTGGAGCAGCCATATGGAGACCCCTGCCAGCGCTGAGATGCTTACACGTTCACTGACTCAGCTTTTCTCCTGCAGTCAGCATCATTGCATCTGTTTTGTGAAATGGAGGAGGACTTGGTGGATTGGTGTTGGACATATGGGTTAATGTTGAACTTGTGGCCTTGGGTAGCACTGGATTGGGATGTTTTCTTGATGTACACTTCACGTTTATATATAACTCTCTCTTAAACATGAGTTTTTGTGCATTTGTTTCTGTAAAGTACCCAGACTAACACAGGGGGTTTACAAAGATGAACATCACCCGCTCAGAGAAGAGAAGTTGCCTATTTATAATGTACTAAACTACAACGACTTGTTTAATTGGCCTGCCTGTAAAAGACTGGGATGCTACTCCTGTGAAAAGATGGTTAAGGATAAATCACACTGCCAATGGTGCTGGGATAAAAGCAAAGAATATTGCTAGAGAGGATGCCAATCAAGAAACAATATGGGAATATCTTAGATAACAGTTTTATCGGTTTTTGTCAGGTACTATTTAATATTTTTTCATTAACATTTAAAATCTCTTATAATCTAGTTTTGTATACCTTTTTAATTGTTCTTATTTAAGTGTTAACTGTATGAAATAATAAACTACTTTTGTTATATATTTTTTATATTTAAAATGTTTATTAGGACAGTGAGCCAATTGTTGAATTATTTGAATCCTAAGAATCCTACCACTACCTGCAACTTATTGGCTTGAGTTGGCCAATAGGGTTTCTGAGGCTTTGGAAATCTTTACAGGAACAAACAGCCTCTTCTTTCTCCTATAGAGGAGCTGGTGAGCTTGAACCACTGACCTTGCAATTGATTAGCAGTCCAATGCTTACTAAACAGTGCCACCAGGGCTATGGATGTATGTCTTACATATTTTAAAACCAAATAATAATTAACTCACTGCCAATGAGTAGTTTATGACTCATGGGGACCAAATAGGACAAGTAGAGCTACCGCTGTGGGTTTCTGAAACTGTAACTCTCCCTGTGAGTAGAAAGCCACCTCTTCCTTCAGCAAAACCAAACAATCGGTTAGCTGAACTAGCAAAAGCAATGCTGGCCTGGAGCGCTGTGCTCATCTCAAAATGATCTGCACGGGGTCAAAGTAACAGGAGCAATTACAGATTAGATAGAAACCGAAATCATCTTATTGGGGGCTCATACAACTCTGATCACAATCCATCCGTCCATCCATTGTCTCAAGCACATTTGTACATTTGTTGCCATCATCATTCTCAAAACATTTGCTTTCTACTTGAGTCCTTGGTATCAGCTCTTCATTTTTCCCTCTCTCCTCCACCCTCCCTTCCTCCCTCATGAACCCTCGATAATTGATAAATACATTTTTTTCATGTCTTACACTAACAAATGTCTCCCTTTACCCACTTTTCTGTTGTTCATCCCCCAGGGAGGGGGTTATATGTAGATCATTGTGATCAATTCCTCCCCCCAGCTCCCCCACCTTTCCCTTACCCTCCTGGTATTGCTACTTTCATTATCGGTCCTAAGGCAGTGGTTCTCAACATTCCTAATGCTGAGACCCTTTAATATAGTTCCTCATGCTGTGGTGACCCCCAACCATAAAATTATTTTCATTGTTACTTCATAAGTGTAATTTTGCTACTGTTATGAATCGGGCGACCCCTGTGAAAGGGTCGTTCGACCCCGAAAGGGGTCACCACGCACAGGTTGAGAAATTTTGTCCTAAGGGCTTTTTCTGTCCTGGACTCCCTGTGTTTCCAGTTCTTATTTGTACCAGTGTACATCCTCTGGTCTAGCCAGATATGTAAGGAATAATTGGGAGCATCATAGTGGGGGGCGGGGACAGACATTAAAGAACTAGAGAAAATTGTATGTCTCATCAGTGTTACACTGTATCCTGACTGGCTCATCTCCTCCCAGCGAGCCTTCTGTAACGGGATGTCCAGTTGCCTACAGACGGGCTTTGTGACTCCACTCGGCACTCCCCCTCATTCACAAAGCAACAAAAACCGACGACAAAAGAAAGAGAAAAGCCGGTAAATAGTTTAAGGTCTGTTTGTTGACCTTTAGGAGCGTTTTCCAGGGGAGTCTGATGGGGTGTCACGCCTTGGTCCCAAAGTCTATTTTTGGTATTCCCTAGGGACTTTGTTGCTCTGCTCCCCTGCTGTTCTGTTGCACATCCTTAGTGTTTTGCCTCAGTGTGGTGGGGTCAGATCACGCACAATTCACACACTGTGTCTCCAGTGTTGTCCCCTGTAGCACTATGGGTCAGTGAGGGATGTTGTGTCTAGTAGTGGGGCTGGCCCTATGGTCCTCTCTGCGCATTGACTGCTCTGAGCAGGAATATGATCCTTAGGGTTTGGTGAGCCAGGAGATGTGCTCCACTCTCTCTTCCTCCCCCTTCATTTGCTCCTGTGTGCTCTGATCAGACATGTCCCTCTCCCTGAGTTGTAGCTTTGGTACTGTTCTTTAAAGTGAATTCTTCTGCAGGGAGCGGGCTGTCCACTTAGGATTGGAGCTGGCCCCTCTAGATAGACACTTGAGGGAGTTGTGAGTTCATGATAATGGAGGAGGAGCCATTCAAAGAGGGAGACGAGAATGAAGATGTAATTTGAAGACTATAATCAATGTCACTAAATTATTCATGTAGCAACAGTTGAATTGGTGTATATCTTGCAACAACGAAAGAACGAAAACAATCAGAACTTGCTGCCATTGAGTCAATGCTGACACATAGTGACCCCCCCTGTGGGCTTCTGAGACATAACTATTTAGGAGTAGAAAGCCCAGTTCTCCCGCAGAGCTGCTGGTGGTTTTGAACTGCCAACCATGAGAGTCACAGCCCCACTCATAACCACTACACCACCAGAGCTCCTACACGTGAGACCCAGCGTGCATGAACAGATGCTTCAAAGATGTCCCTAGCCTCATTTTTTTCTGTGAGGAGCACAGCACTTTGCTTGGCAGTAGCATCGGTAAGGATGTGGGGCAGATGCTCACCACACCAGATGACACTACCAACAGAGGGACACCAAATTGACTCCTTATACAACAAAACCCTTTTTCTTAAGCCCAGCTGCCATGTATCAGTGTATCTGCTCGCTTAAAACTCTACACTAATCTACATTTTGAACCTTCTCATATGTGCCGATCAACGACACTTCAAGCCCCAGGGTTTTGTCGGCAGCTGCTCAAAATGGATGCTGTTGTTTACCCTGCTGCCGGCGTTTCAGCGGTCCCTCATTTTTGTCAAATGTTTGGGTGTTTTGTGGTAATTAGTACTTAGCAACCTGTATCAGTAACTTTCTTTGAGAATGAAGGACCATTGAAGGGAAAATTACATTTAGAGAATAATGTCATTCAGTATAGAAAGATTTTACAAGAAAATTTTGTTAGAATTCATTTAATCTAAGAAATATTACACTTATCAGATATTATTCTAGGATGAAAATTGCTCATACACATGACTAACGATTCTATATGTGAGCAGGTCCGTGGGGGTGAGATTGGTAATACCACGGTAATACATTGGGGAACAGCCCACCCTGAGGGGCCGCTGAGTGAAGGAATACCAGCATAGTCAACATCAAAGGGCTGACACACTGGTGGCAGATGTGACCCCTGCCAGGGTTTCCCTGAGGAGAGACCTGACTCTGATCAGAGAATGTGTTCAACTCCCATGCTTGGACACTAATCATGGATTCATCCTGGCTTCCTACCCAGCAGCAGAGAAGTGGAAAAGCCAAGGTCTTGTTCATCCTCTCCTGAATGGTTTCTATGAAGGAAAGGGTTTTGTGTGCATATGCAGGCACACATAGACATCTACTAACATGAAAATAATACACCTGCACACCCCAACATATCCTGGGTGCTGTCCAAGGGGACTCTGTGTCTGGTCCCTTCCCCTGACCTCTGTTGTAACTGACAGCACAACCTGGGGCTCATTCCCAATTATTCGCCAAGCATAGTCTCTATTTGGGTAAAAAGCTGGCTTTCCCTGTGTTTCCTTCTTGCAACAGGAAGACAAAAGGAAACACTAAGCAGGCTCTGGGCTCCCCACTGCCTCCTGCATGGCTGTGTCTCCTCCGCAAACTAGGTCTCTCACTGGTGGTTTTCATCTCTACTCATTTCTCTTAAGAAAATGTAGAGTATATAAATATAGACTATATACTCTATATAGTATATATGTTTACTTCAATAGACTTAAATTTAGGGTACTTTAAGGTTTACCAAAAATTTGTGTAATTGGTACAAAGTGCTCCTCTGTACCCTCTCCCTATACATGATGTCTTCTATCAAAATGCTGCGTTCCAGTCCTACATTTGTTACGACCAAGGAGCCAGTACTGATGCGTTAGTCACTGAAACTCACAGACCACACGAGGGTTGACACTCGGTGTTGTGCAGTTCTTTGGGTTTTGACAAATGCTTAAGGTCCACCTTGTAGTATCAGGCAGAATAGTTTCACCGCCCTAAAAATGCCTCGCGATTCACTATCTATAGTATGTTTCCTAAATGAATAAACACAGCAAACATGCTATCTTTTACCCTTCCTGATGTGTAAAAATGTACTTGGGGGAGCAAAGAGCAATAACTTTCTGGATAGATTGACTGAGTTGTTCCACAAGCCTATGATCCCAAGACAGTAAATACTTGCTATTTCTGGTTAACAGAAAGGCAATACCAAATTTGGGTAAAGCCTGCACAACTCGGCCAAGGTGCAGGAAGACACTGAGTGAGATGTACCCAAGAATACGACCCAACTTCCGTAAATGCTATAACACGTACAATTCTGAAACCACAGATTGGCCAAAATATGTGTATGTTTACGTAGGTAGAGATGTAGTCATATGTGCATAGGGGGTCATAGGTGAGTCCAAGCGTGTGCGTGTGTGTGTAGGCCAACTGTAGGTGTGTGTGTACTCGTATACCCTCATTTGGTGAAGAGCAGCTGAGATCTTAAAGGCTCACAACCTGTCACCTGAGATAGAAGCGTCATCGAAGTTATGGTGTCGTCCTCGACACCAATGGTGTCTCCTGCTCTGGAGCAAAAGAGGAAAAAGCAAAACAAAGCTTCCAGGAGGAAACTAATCCAGCAGATTCATATCTCACATGAGCCATGACCTCTTCTACTCTGAGACCGAACCAGGCAGATGCTGCCCAGCTACCAGGACTGACCATTCTGACCAAGGACACATGAAAACTTCTCAGAGAAACTGTTCTTTCAAGTGCCCAGCTTCCTTCATAGGCTACACCAGATCGACTCCATGTGGAAAACCTACATGAGCTGGGCTCTATCTCAAATCGCCTGTAGCAGATTTAAGGAACCGCCATATTCCCCTGGACTTCACACTGAAACTCCCTGGTGTGAGAAGCAGTTGGCTGCTGTCCCGAGGGCCTTGGTTGGGATACTTACTATCTTAATGCCTTCCCTGCTTTATTATGACATGTATTAATCTCTAGATGCGGCTCTGCTGTTATGAATGAAATTTTTGCCCTATGATCAACTTCCATTGTTTGCATAAATCACATAAGAGTTTAATTTGTACAAGGCAACAATTCATGTGTTGTGGTTCACAGGTGGCCTATAGTGGTATACTTTTCTTATCTCCACAGTGCTTTAAGTTCAGGACACTATCAATAGAATTTCCTTATGCCTCAGAGGGATGATTGATAATATCCTGTAACATAAAATGACGATGATGTCTCTAAGGTAAACCAGGGACATATATAAACCATAGAGACATGGATTTGGAGTTTACACTTAACTCTAAGCCCAATCTAAGAGCAATTCGTTCTTATGTCATGGCCCTGTGTGGGATTATAAAGAGACTTTTCCCCAGCCTTGTCTCCCCAAAAGACATGCCGAACATTAGAGGCTGTTTGCCAGTATATGGTGGGAGGCCAGATGCTTAGAGACATCCTCCCTGAAGGCAGTCAGTTGCCAGACAACTATCTGGGCCCACCACAGGTAGGGCCCATTCCCTGCTGTTAAGAACAATGGGCTACTTCTCCCTAAAGGTTTGAGTTCATGATTTGGTTCCTGTAGGTGGGGTTTATACCCTACTGATAATGGTTTCTATGGAGATCCAGAAAACAAATCAAACCTGCTCAGTGACATCCAAAGTCAGGCTGCCATCCAGAATCTAGGATAAGCCCTTCTTGTCACATGTGTGCCCCCAACCCCTCCCCTTCCTATTGTGTGTATATCCCTAGATTGTCCCCCTCTCATTGCTGTATAACCTATAGTGTAACCCCTTCCTGTGATGTATGTCTTTACCTGTAATTAGTGGTCTGTACACCCCCCAAATATATATAAGCCTTGGTTAGCAATAACGATCCCCCTTGGCCTCTGATCAGCTTACCCTTCCTCTCCCCTGTCCTCCTTCCCCTCCCCCCCTCTCCTGCCCTCAGGTCTCCCATCTCCACGTGGACCACCAAGCAGGACAGAGGTGAGCATGCTACTATGAAATGTGTTTAACTCTATTATTTCAATCTCTCATGCTCTCAATGACTTTATTATATATATACACATATATATATACATACACACAATTTTATATATATAATAACCGTACAATTGCGCCTACCGGACCTGTGATGATGTGTTAGGGGCCGGTCAACCCTGACAGCCCTGCGTGATGCTCATATGCATAAAGAGATCACTAAAGATACGGGTTCGATAGCAAAGTATGGCCAAGGAAGTAGGCGGTGCCTGGTTATCACAAAGAATAGCATCTGGGTTCTTAAAAGCTTGTCTTCAAACAAACAGCTATCAAAGTGAAGCATCAACTGAGTCTACATGGAAGAAGCACAGCAGCCTATGTGACCCAAGGATTGTAAATAATAAAATCTAAATCCAAAGGAGGGGATAGTAACAGAGCTTAAATTGTGAACACCTGGTTTGCAGAAGCCTATGGATGACAGTGGAGACCCAAAATATATTTGCAGCACCTCCACATGGCATAAGCTTCTGGTAAATGCCCTCTGACCACAGTCCAGAGATATGACCAGTCTTACTATCAGACAGAGTGTTGTAAAGTCGATTCCAGCACAAGTAGTTAGATTAAAATGTAATATCACTTGATCTCCCTTATGCCCCATTCTCACGTTGTTTCCATTTTAAAAAGTGAAGGGGAAATACACGTGGATTAAGCCCCTGGTGAATCCCCTTTGACCATGGACTAGGGACGTGAATGGCCTAGCTATCATGCAGAGCACAATGGACAGTGGATTGGCTTATAAAACAAACCATGAATAATGTGGTCCCTTTAACGAGTCTTCTACATCCGTGGTTAGGCTTATTCTAAATAGTCTGTCCTCTCAGGGCTATTGTAGTTGCTTTTTTTCATTTCCCTTTGGAGTTCTCCTTGTTAGTGTAACATACAGCTAATTTTTGTGTGTCGATCTCACACCTTTCTACCCTGCTGGCCTTCTATTGGCGCTGGTAACTTTCTTGTGCAATCCCTGACATTCTCTACGGGTCGCCTCATTATCTGTGAATAGGGATCGTTTTCCTTCTCCCTTTCTGTGTACCCTTTATTTCTCGTTTGTGCATCGCTGCCCTGACTAGATCTTCCAGTACAATACTGAATAAGAGGATGACAATGGGCGTCTGTTCTGTCCCCATTCTCCAGGGGAAAAAGCTTCCCTTTGAAGATGTGATTGGAATATTGGGTACAGATATGATCTCTCCTTTCCCCCCACACACTGAAGTACCACATCCAAGGACACAATCTCACAGAACGAATCATTCCGCCCCACCTCCCCCTTGTTAGTGGTCCCTCTTGCCCTTCTACCAAGAATTGTTTTTGTTGTTGTTGGGTACTCCGGCGTCCATGCCAAGGTGGAGCAACCCCGTGCGGCTCAGCAAGCCTGCTCCTCCGGTGCTGCAGAGGCCAGGACTTACCTGGGAGCAGATCAGCCGGTCCTACTCCTCTGGAGCGCCTGGGCGAAGTCGGGGAGCAGCTGAGCATGTAACCATTATTCCACTAGACCACCTTCTACTCCGACTAGGGCAAGTGAAGACATAGAAAATCAAATTTAGCTCTCCAAAATCCAGAAATACTTGAACCTTCCACATCTGTTTTACTAAGGCCACCTCTAGAGATTTAACGCAGAAGATTTCAAACAATTAATTTACTATGAATTGGAATTTGATACATATATCATATCATTCCATAGATTAATCACATCTAGCAGAATTATACATTTGCTACCACAATCACTTTCTAAACATCCCTTTTCTATATGACAAGGAAGATTTATGTAAAAAAAAACCTTTAATGATTTAAAATAAAAAAAATACTTTAATAATTTTATTGGCAGTACATTTTTTCCCCTCAAATGGCCCTGGTTGTAATTTAAAGCCAATGTTCACTGATCAGTCTTAATTGTTTACTTTAAGCTGCTTGTCAGAGACGCACCCGCACTGGTGCTTGCAATCTGCATGTCCACTGACCCCGGATCTCGATGTTTCTGCACTAACCTTTAGTCATGTCATTCTGTAGCTACCATGCACAATACATGAAAAGTTATCTCCTTGGTCTTTATCTTACTGTATTGTGTGTGTGTACCAAGAAAATTTGCAGCCTTTTTGTTCACGTAGGGCATAAAGACCAGAGAAAGTCTAATTCAAGTTGAAAACCAACAATGCATGGCAGGTGATGGGCTCCCAGGACCCCAACTAGAAGACATTCTTGAGCAGAGATATCTACCACTTGTCAGTGACTTCAAAACCGAAAAGCAGGGTTCATAGTCTAAGTTACTCATGCAGAGATGTAAGATGTTGCTGGAAATATATATTATATATATACATGTAATAGTTCTCTTTTCCATGGCTTCAGGCCCACTTAGAGTACATAAAAGTACTTTTGTAAGTAAGTGGTTCATGTGAGTGTGTGTGTGTGTGTGTGTCTTCACGTACATGTGGGTGATGGTAGAGCCAGTGACAGTTGATACTCATGTGAAAATGTAGAAAACCCAGAAACAGAATCAAACAACTCAGAATCCAGGTTGATACTGTGATACAGGATATTCTGATAATAGATAAGAAAGTAGAAAGGTGCTTATGTTTTAAATAAAAATCTTACAAAGACAACAAAAGGAAACTGCTTGTAAAAACTATTTCTATGATTTAATAGCTTACTTGTGTTCTTTCACAATACAGTACTTTTGTTATATTGTTAACAGTCAATAAATATTCTTCTGCTTCATGGTTTTTAATGGTTGTATGGCATTATACTGTAGAGATGGACCACAGTGAACTCATTTCCCATTGGGAAACACTTCTTTGTTGCAAGAATGAGCTGATTATTTCTGAGCTTACATTCTTGTACCTGAAATCAGGGGCAAAGGATATGCACATAGTTTACGCTCTTAAGACATCACCCAAGTTTCCCTCCAGAAAGAATGTGCCAGTTTGCGGGTGAGTCAGCACCCTGTATGTGTAACATATCTACTCTTGAGTAGTTACTGTAGTTCCTGCTTGTCTCTGCTTAAAGGTAATAACATGTCTTGACAAGTTTACTTAGGCTATTGCACATGCTCTCATAAATGCATGAGATGTATGTTTCTATAGCTTGGCTTTAAATTAATCCCCTTCTTGACTGGATGCCACTGGTAAAGGTAGTTAAGTGGGGGGAAAATACTCCTAAACAATTTGGAAACATTATTCCAGGGATCTCTGAACTTGTTACAAAAGCCGTGAAAGAAGAAAGGTGGGGACCCTTTTCCTCACTTGCTAGATGCTTTCTTTTTATTCTTTTCGTCCCCTTTTTACATCCCAGCTTGCCTGACACTGGAAGCCGACGCCTAATGGATGTCTCCCCAACAACTCTCAGACCCTTCTGGGCTACTGTCAGCTTCGCCGCATGGCATGTATTCTATCCTCCTCCTTTGTCTACCAACCTGGACGGCCTTAGGCCATGGGGCTACCAGAGTTGGAACCGACTAGACAACTAGATTCTCTTCCTCCCTTCCTTTCTGTCCTTGCCTTAGAAACAGATTGATCCATGGTTCAAAGGTTGGTTTGAAGATTCTTCTACTTTACTTCATTCTCAACACAGGCTCGCACTTGATATGGTCTCTGGAAGCTCTGAGTTTACATAATCCTTAATGTTAGTCACCTAGCGAAGAACAGAGCGTGCTCCTGAAAGACCCAGCAAACATCCCAGGAGGACTGACTGGCTTGTCTGGTATCTTCCTTGAAGAACACGGTTAGACTTGCTTATGTGCTCCTCCCAGAGGGAGGGTGGGAGTTGTAGTCAATCCCATCTGGACCAAAGACAGGATTGTTAAAATATAGAGAAAAGACCTTTCCCAATGGAAAGAATGCCCCGCAGGCAAGAGGCAAGCTCATGTAAAAACCAACAATAACACACAAAACCTTTTCATTGTTAATTGAGTACAGGTTTGCAGAACGGATTAGCAGTCTGCCACCCACTCTTTATTTCACCCCAGCAGTTGCAATCCCCTCAGTGGCCCTCACTGTCACTGATGCCACTTCCCCCCATGTTTCTTTCCTGTCTCCATCCCTCCTCCGTTTCGAACCCTCTGAGCTTCGTCATTCCACAAATACAATCCTTTGGATCTTAAGTCCAGCCCGGAGAGTGACAGGAGCTGTAGGCTCAGGGGTCCTACCAGTCTCTATCCAACCAATGAGCCTGGTCTCGCTTATGATTTTGAGTTTTGTTACACATTTTTCTCCCACCCTAAAGCTCACTTTTACCCCCATGTCACACACTGGTCTTCCTCTGCTTTTGCTCTGTGCTTAGATTTCTCCCTTATTTTAGTCTAAAGTTGGGCTGGATCAGTCAGCCAAGGTTCAGAAGCCCCCTGAAGGGTGGACACTAGGGGCTTGGGCAAGCCCAGTCCTCCTCTACGTCATATGTATCCAGGCAAACTCAGGTAACCAGCAAGGGCAGCCAGGGGAAGGTCTGAGGGGTGAAGGTAGAAGGAGTGTTAGGAAGGGGACCCTCACTGTACCTGAGAAGTGAGGGAACAAGGAAGGACCATGGCTCCCCCAGTGTACAGGGAGAATGATGGGAAGACTACATGTGTATGAAGGTCAGATTTGGCTTGCACACCTGGCCCAAATCATTAACATCATTCTTCCCCAAGGCTACTGGACGCTTCTCATCAAAGCACTGTTTTTCTCCTCGAGGCCTTAGCTCTCAGCCACAACACTGAACCGTATCTCTGACATGCTCCCGCCATCCAAATAGCCCATTCTACAATTTGGTGGAAGGATGAATCAGACTGTTCGAGTCATGCAAAGACACTAACCTGAAGAATCATGGACTGTTTCGTTCTCAACCAGTGAGTTTGGACTGGGGAGAAAGCCCCTTATATTCACTACGGGCACCAAGGGCCTACCACACCGAGTCCTGAGCAGGCTCACAAGGGGGAAACATGTAAACACCACGCAGATGAACTTCTGGTGTCAAAACAAATCTACACGGACGAAATGCACTTGGGACCTAACGCTATGTCTTTGGTCTCACAGAGGGTTACTAGAGGTCATCAGGAAAATTGTCTGGAATTTGCAAAACCTCCAAACCCACAGACCTCAGGGAGTCGGTGCTTCTTGGCTGCCTTACAGCTCCGTAGTAACCATAAAATCCGTTTCGTAATCACTCACTGAGTTACACAACTGTTATTATTCCCATCAGAGTAGCACAGGAGGAGAAAGGCGAACCTGTGTGTGCCTGTCCTGGTTCAGATAAAGAGCGTCGTGGAAGAAGCCAGCAGATGTTACTTACCCTCCCTGAGTATCATACTCTCCAGGTGCTGAGGTTGGGGTCCCGACCACCACCACCCAGACCCCACTCAGTCTTTTTACTGAACTACCCCCCGAGATCTCAGCCCGCACCCGCTAGCCGGTCTCTCTGATTCTGCTCCTCCGTGAGGAGGGGACATTTAGAGAAGAGAGGAGCACCCAGAATACCTTGATATTTCCAAGGAGGTCCCCAAGGTCCTGGTGAGAGTTGATGATTTGGGTGCAAGCAGAGTTTTATAGGATCCAGGGTGTTAATGGTTCCCAAGCTAATCTGACCCTCCTTACCATGGGTCCCTGATGCCCCTAACCTGCTAGGACTCCTGCCTTCTTCCCATCCTCCACCACCGCCAACTGTTGTCGACTCTGTTCCAATTCATGGTTGTCAGAGTAGAGCTGTGCTCCACAGAATCTCAGGTGACTACTCTTTCAGAAGTAGATCGCCAGGCCTTGCTTCCAAGGCACCCCTGCGTGGATTCACACTCCAGTCCTTTAATTAGCAAGTAGCTGCACACGTTAACCCCAGGTACTGCCCAGGTATCAGATCACAGTCACAGAAAATTAAAGTGGCAAGGAAGAGGATGAAACTTAGATTCAGGGAAGGGAAATGTCTCATCAGGTTCAGTGGCGAGTAGATGACAAAGCTGTGTTTTGACAAAACCCTCGTGTTTTGATTTAAAGAGCTGGGCTCTTTCTCTAAGACCGAACTTGAAGAGGAATCTTCAACCGAGCTGCTTAGAGATCCCCTCAGCTCCCTGGCTGTGCGTGATAATGGCCTGTCAAGATACGAGGACTGCCAAATGAAAAATGAGATAAACTTTAGTTGACTATAAAGCATCATGGCAAGAGATCATAAATTCTGCAATGCCCAGGAGTCTCAGAGATCAGAGTTGAGGCTACTCATGGCCTGGACATGGTGGGTCACATGAGTCCTTCCTTCTGGTGCCCACGAGGCCCACTCCAGCACTGTGACTCTCTTGCACTGCTTAGCCCAGAGTCTCGCAGGAGAGGCAGGGTCCTTAAAGACCAGGTAGTTGAAGCATCGATCTGGGTGTTTGTTAGAAGGAACTGCAAGTCTGAAGGTGGCCTCCTGATTTTAACCCGGCCTCGATAACCACACACTTGCAGACCAGCGAGGCCGCAATCTGCTAGTTATCTGGGTAGTTCCTTTGAATAGTTAAGCAGCTAAACTGAATAATTCAAGCCACGATGCTCATACATTCCCTTGGCTCCGTCCATTTGGCAGTCTACAGTGTAGAACTCTCTATCTACTGATTTCCAAACCTACACTCCTGTGGGTATGCTTCGGCTCCGCAGGGCATCCGAATGAGATCATTCATGCCCCCGGCCATCTCTGAAGGCCACACTGCTCCTGGACCAGGTCTGTTCTTCCTCCCAGCCCAACCCGGATGCCGTGAGAGGCCTGGTCCAAGACATGCATGGCCTTATTCCCCCACCATCTGCTCACGAAGACAGCAATTCCTTTGTACTATTGTCTGGTTTTGGGTTATGAGGGTTTGTTTGTTTGGTTTTGATTTACTTTCCCCAACATGTGCTGGGAGCCCCTCAGTAGGAGCCAGCAGGCAGAATTTGTGGTTATTCCCTAAGTAACCACGGTTATCTTCTTAAGTGACCACCCTAAGATGGGGGAGTCCACAGGAAGCCAGTCACTTGCCATCACGGGAAGGAATTAGCCTCTGGGAGCTCCCCTGGAACAAAGGGGAGGAGCCAGGGCTAGGTTATGACTGCTAAAGAATCTCCAGGAAGGGAAATTCTGGACTTGGAATAGCTACTAGGAAAGCAAAAAGAACATCTGAGATCCAACGGGGGAGCGAAAGGCAAGGGGGAGATGTGGTCATGAAAGACCTCCTCTGCAAACCAGTGCCGCTGTTGTGGAAAGTGGTGTGGTGCTTTCTCAAACAAGCGGAACAAGAAGCACCATGCCCCCTTGGGACCTCCCCTACAGACTACCAAACACAGCACAGACAGATACCTGCACACCCAGTCGCGTGGCAGCTCCATTCACAATGTCAGGAAGATGGAGACAACCTCCAGGCCCATCACTGGGAGAATGGAGAAATAAACTTTGGATCACTACTACCTATTGTCGAAGAGTAATGATGAAACCGTGTGACACCTCGTGACATGAATAGATCTGGAGCATATTATGCTGAATGTCGTTAGTCAGTCACAAAAGGACAAATATTGTATGAGACCAGTGATAAGACAAATAATTAAGGAAAGGTTTTCATACCATAATAAATAGACATTAACAGTTGCCAGAGGTGGAAGGGAATGGGGGAGTGGGGAGGAGGAATGGGCTAGAGAAAGGCTAGAGAAGGGTTGACTTAGGTGAAGAAGGCAATATCCTGAAAGAGGGAGAAGGGAAGGGGTGCACGGGGGGAGTGGGAATGGAGCAAGTCATGGGAAAGGTTGATAAATCGTTGAATTTGCCGAATATGAAAATGATGATCTGATATGTAAAACCCCACCTGATTCACAACAAAAAAGGTTGTTGTTGTTGTTTTAAAGACAAGCACTCTCACACACATTCATAAGAGACCCAGAGTGGTACACTGCATGGCTGAGGCAGGGCCTGAGCTCGGCACTTGAGATGCTAAAGGTTCATAGCTTTTGCTCTTCTCCCGAGTGGAGATGGAAGAGATAAGAGACCCCTTGCAGCCCCGGGACGGATGTAGTTACGTTACCGAGAGCCCTTCATAGTAGAACATGAATTCTTAGATCTTCAGGAGGTTGTCTGATTAATGTCCATGTTCCATTTCTGGTACAAAAGGCCCCTTGGTGAGAGAAGGACTATCAGCTAGACTGAATGCAAGAAACCACACCAACTATCCGGACAGAAAAAGGAGCTAGAACAGCAAACCCCACAGGACCAGGATTTTATCCTGTACTGCATACCTTCCTGGGGCCTACGAACATGCCTGCCGTCCCCCCCCCCGCCCCCAGCAAGTGTTCAGTAAGTATTATTTGAATTAATATATGATTGACTTCTGATAGTTGGTCAGAAATTTAGGCTGGAGTGGGGGGAGCAGTGGATTTGAGAGCATCTTGGTAAATCTCAGAATCACTGGGGCTAAACAGAGAGAGGCCCTTTGATCAACACTCGGGCCCAAATGCAACATCTACCAAGATTGTGACGTGCTGTGAGCTTAGTGACATTTGTGTCTTCTTATGACAGATTGGACGGCAGCCTGGACTAAGGCATTGCCACTTGGGAGGCAAGAAGGGAATGTAGTAGAAATCTAGGAGGCTGAATGGACAGAATTTGGAGACTAACCATGTGTGGATATTGAGGGAAACTGGGAGGGAAACAGACTAGAGCTGTTTCTCAGAGTAGGCATCTGAAACGGTCCAAGAGGCTGCAAGAACAGATGCCTACAATTTATCACTTTATCTTGACTACAGTACTCTAAGTTCGCGGCCATGGAGCCAATACTGACTCAGGGCAGCTTTATAGGACAGAGTAGAACTGCCCCCCCTGTGGGTTTCTGAAACCATGGATGTTTATGGGAATAGAAAGCTTTGTCTTTCTCCCTCTGAGCAGCTGGTGGTTTCAAACTGGTGACCTTGCAGACATCATCAGCCCAATGCATAACCAAGACTATAACCCCCAAGTTTTTAATTGCCAGGAGAAGCTGAGTCGGGTGTTTTTGCTTTTTAATTTTTGTTTTTCTAAAAGGGGGTGGTAAGCCGAATAAGTTGGGGGGGGGTCTATGTTCCAGAGGGACCATACTTAGTTCCCAGGGGTTCTGTAAGGATCAGATGGATGGACACACGGTGCGGATTCATAGATTCTCCAGCGAAGTATCTTTCCTCCTTCCCGGCTCTCTCCGTTTTGACTTACTCAGAGTCCTCAAAGGCAAGACTGATTATGACCTCACAGGCTCAGAGTGGTTCCTTTGTTCCTCTGAGACAGAGACAACATCTCTGGCAGAGACAAAGAGGTGGCCTGATTCCTAAGCCGAGCAGACGCTGTGGGCCTGGTGATAGCAGCCAGGCGATTTCAATTGTTTGTGGCATGTCAATTGTGGCGGCCTTGTGTTTAAAAGTAACAAACATATTTCCAAATGCCAAGTTCACCATTCAGCCTCGTCCACCCTGACGTACACGACTGAGCGCTCTGGAAATGTCCTCCCAGACCTCAGGGGGAGCTGGGAGGAAACAAGTGCACCTCGGACTGCACGTCTCCTCCTTCTGCTCCCACACATGCCCACCCTGCCTTTATCCAGCAGGCGTGTACTGAGCACCCACTCAGTGCCAGGTGGGCCCTGGGTGGCACGAATCGTTTGCTCTGGACTGTGGTAGGAGAAAGACGGGGCTTGCTGCTCCTGTAAAGAGTTTCCATCTCGGGAGCTCATGGGGGCCGTTTTAATCTGCCCTTCAGGTCACTATGAGTCGGACTCAACTCGATGGTAGTGAGTTTGGGGAGTATTATTAACCTAGAGGTCGGCAGGTCAAACCCACTCAGCAAGGCTGAGCCCAGGTGACCTAGAAAATCTGTCAGGATGACAGTCAGGAGCACCCTCCAGGATACAGTCCCGCCCTGGACCACACGGAGTGACCGTGAGTCGGGTTTGACTCACAGCAACGACTGGGATTCTGTACCAGGACCAACACTGGTAACTGGAGGGGCCGCGAAAAAGGCACATACTTCCCCAGCACAGACTTACAGGGGAGACAGACAAGCCCCAAATTATGTCCTAGTGAGTTAATGCAGACTGCCCGGAGAACACAGACAGGTGACGCAGCTTAACCAGGGTTTCAGAGAAGGTTTGTTCAGGGATGTCCTTCAGAGTTAGCCGGGCAAAGGTGGCTGGGAGGCATTCCAGGTGAGGGAGCAGCAAGCAAGGCCGCGATTCAGTGGTCTCCTCCGGGTCTGCACAATATGTTAGCCCAAGAGACCTTTCCATTAGAAGGCACCAGAAGGCAGGCGAGGAAGCACTTTATCAAACAGGAAGTCCAGGTCTTGGAGGCAGAGAGGCCTGGGTGAAAATCCCCTTTCAATAATGACCTGCTTTGTGACTTTGTGCAAGATACGAAACCTCCATGAGCCTGTTCTCTCCTTCATGAAATGGCTGTCGTCCTTCCTGCCGTACATGGCTGCTGCTGGCTTAAAGAGAAACTAACATATCTAGCATAACAGGTGTGTAATATCCAGTGGCTGGCTGATGCGTTAGCAATCCCATCCCATTTTATTATCAGAAGCTGTGTTACAGGAGTGGAAATAGCACAGGTGGAAGAACAGCTCAAGTTGTGCTTCCCCACCTGCTGCAGCTCTCTCTCCCTCTCCTCCCTTCAGATAGCTCTAACTCCAGGCTGCACCTGCCTCTCGGGTAGCCCCCAGGTCCCTGGATGAGTGTGTGGACAATGCCACCCCTATGCTCAGATGATGGCAGCATGTGAGACCCATGGGACCGGCTTTCACCACTGCCCTTGGCCCTGGCCCAAGTGTGGCACTCCATTGCCTCCTACTTACTGACTTCTCTAACCCAACTTGGGAAAATCGCTCTGAATGTCTCCCTACTCAGATAGGCTCGGTTAAATATGTGTAGCTTCCAAAAGGCAAGCCGATGGAAATTAGAGAAGGTCAAATCCGGCCAGAATCCCAGAGGTCCGGGAGTGGGTTTCCTGACCTTCCTGTGTCATGATCCTCTTTGGCAGTTAGGCAAAGCACCCCGTTTCAGAATAATACTCTTAACCCGCCCAAAGTAAGAGGCATAAGACAACAAAGGAACTCGGTGATATTGAAATACTCTCTGTTCACTGTCCCATCCGAATCCATGGATTCTAAGGTAGCGCCCCCTGAGAGCTGACCTTCTCACTGAAAGCTGTGGGACTCTCCGAGGTCACCGCCCAGGAAGAGCAAGCGCCAGGACAAATGCCTCCTCTTCCCATTTGCGGCACCAGTCCTCCCCACCACTGTGCTGCTATTATTTTCTGCAATGAAGAAAAAGTGAGCAGAGATGTTTGTCGCTTAGGCCTTCAAAAGGGAGCCCCGGGGCACAGCAAATTCCCGGGGGGTTGCTTGTCACCAAGTCGGCTCTTCAAAACCACCACCAGCCCCTCCTCTGGACAGAGGTGAGGCCATCTGCTCCCCAAAGACACACAGCTCCGGGACCCACCAACCAGTTCTCCTCTGTCTTACAGAGTCACGCGGAGTCGTATTTTTGATTTTGTTTTTTTTAGGGAAAATCCTGGGTTTTGTCCATGCTAGAAGTGTGTACGCTGCCCTGCTGACCCTCGATGACCCCGGCAGACCTGACCTGGCTCTACTACAGGATTGCCAAACCAGACAGGAATGGCTTCCCAGCCAACAGCAAGAAAAGCGTAAGGTCACACTGGCAGATGGCCCGGTTCCTGAGGGTTGGTAGATGGTGGCAGTGTTGGACTGGGATCTAAGTACTGCTGCTGCCGCCACTGCTATTGTTAGGTGCCATCAAGTTGGTTCCGACGTGTGGCCACCCTGTGTGCAATGGAACAAACGCCACCTCAGCCGTTCTCACCATCGCGATGCTTGCGCCTGCTGCAGCCACTGAGTCAGTTCCCCTCCTTGAAGGCCTTCCTCTTTTTGCTGACCCTCTACCATGAAGCCCTTTGAGAGGGACTGGTCTCTCCTGATGATACGTCTCACACATATGTGAGGAAGTCTTGCCATCCTTCCTTCCAAGGAACATTCTGGGTGTACCTCTTCCAAGGCACATTTCTTCATTCCATTGGCAGTCCATGGTACATTTGCTATTCTTGGCTAGCACCGTGATTCAAGGGAATCGATTTTCCTTCCAGCTTCTTCATTTATTGTCCTGTTCATTAACCATGCCTATGAGGTAACTGAAAATGCCATGGCTTGAGTTAGTCATACGTTAGTCCTGAAGGTGACATTTTTGCCTTGTAACACTTTAACCAGGTCTCATGTGGCAGATTCACCCAATGGAATACTTCATTTGATTTCTTGACCGCTCCCATGGGGGCTGATTATGGATTCAAGTTAAATGAAATGCTCAACAACGTCAATATTTTCTCCAGCTACCACGGTGCTGTTTATCGGTCCGGTTGTGGGGATTTTTGATTCTTTGCATTGAGGTTGTGGTCTTTGATCTTCATCAGCGAGAGCTTCAAGCCCTCTCACTTTCAGAAGCAGGACTGTGTTGTCTGAAGGAGCCTTCCTCCCATCTGATGCCACATTCTTCTTCATATAAGCCAGCTTCCTGATTATTGCTCCACATATAGGTCGAATAAGTACAGTAACAGGATACACCCTTGAGGCTGGGGCCCCTGAACCCCCTCTTTGCCTCCAGGGATTCCCCAGTTCCCGCCCCCTGTTCTTGTATTCTCTCCACGTGGTTTTTCGTGCCCAGTGGCGAACCCGTGTGGCTTCCACGCGGCCTGGCACGCTTTCTAGAAAGAGTGTGCTCCCTTTGGAGACTCTAATGCCCGAAGCTCCCTTTCCTTCATAAAAACTCCCTTGGGTTAAAAAAAGGTGCTTGTGTTGTGTGAATTCTTTCACCGCCATGAAACAAAACGATTTAACCCCACTCCAGAAACCCAACAGTAGCAGTGAGTTATTCCTTCCTCCTCCCAACATGGTGCCAGCGAACCTTCAGCTAGTCCAGCTCCTTCTGATAAAGGGCACTGCTCTAAGTGACCAGACAGAGGGGGACAGACTTCATGAAGGACATGATAGCACCGTCTGGTCTGGAGAATCATTTTATGACACGTACAGTCATTCGCTCACTAAAACTGAGTGCGGACCAGCTATGTTGCAGGCATTTTGCAAGGTACCAGGGGTGAACAAAGGAAACGAAAGCAAGCCTGCTCTGCAGGTTTGTCAATGTCGTCTGTCCAGAAGGAGACGGGGCTCTGTGCGCCATGGGAGCACCAGGACGGAGGAGCAGGAGCACTGCGTGTGGTGGGGGAAGAGACCAGAAAGACCTGCCAGCGAAGGGGCATGTGAGCTAAGTGCTACTGAATACGGTCTTTTTGTCAAAAAAATGAAAAAGAAAAGAGTACAGCTGTGTTTCCCCGATTGTTTTTAACAGACAAAAGAAAAACCACCTGTGAGGAGCATTACAGGATCACACTGGCAGCTGAAGGAACCACGTATTGAGAAGTTGACTGGTTTTCATCAAGGAGACTTGTCTGTTCGTCTCTCCTTTGTTGAAAAGGGAGAATCGTTCTCTATTTCTTGCCACAAAGTGCACCTGAGTTTCACAATGGAGGCCGTTGAGGCAATCTCCTCTATGATGACAGATGGGTACACCAGAGAACTGCTGCCCCCATAGAAACCACAAGCTGGGCCTTGAACAAAAAGATTGTCATGCAGAAGCAGGGTTTGGAAGCAGGGGGAAAAAAAGGGTAGATCTACCCAGAGTGACACGGAGAGATAGGCCATTGCATTAAAAAAGCAAATTTCAAAAGACAAGATGTTGTTATTACTATTGTTATTACCTTAGAATCTGTATGCAAATTACCTACTAGTGTAGCTCAAACATAGCAACTGTTTTCTCTGAGGTGCGATATTTAAACAGGGTTTACATTTTCCAAAGGAGCCCTGGTGTCCCTGTGGGTTAAGCATTGAGCTGCAAATCACACGGCCAGTCATTCAAACCTATTGGTTGCACCTGGGGAGGAAAAGCGATGTTATCTGCTCCGTCACAGTCTTGGAAACCCTAACGAGTAGTTCTGCGCTGTCCTGTCGGGTCACGGTGAGTCGGATTCCACTCAGTGGCAGTGGGTTTTGCACTTTCTAAGTCCTAAGGGGGGGGCATTCTTCTGTTTGGAACAGGAATGCATTATTTCGTGATTTAAAATAAATAAATAAAGATTTGCTCAGAACATGGGTCTGATTTGTTTATATTCAAGACCTTGTGATTAACTCTACATTCCAGAAACATGCAAATAGAGAGCTTCTCTAAATGGTATCATTTGTCAATATTTACAGGAAGAAAATACACTAAGACTCAGAAACAGAATGTGATTTTCATCATACTGTGACTCTTACATAGTAGCTTAAACTAGAGAGCTTGGGTGTGCATTTCTTTAAGGGCAAGCCATTGCTGGTGTCCAATGTGATGCAGGTGAAGAAGATAGAGAAATTTATAAGTTATTATTTTCCTAGGATTGGTGGCTCAAAATACCCAGTGGAGCTTCAGAAGACAGACCTGCTTCTGTAAAGATTAGAGTCTGACTAGGTAATAAGAGTGTGGTCAACACCAATGTTGGAGGCAAAGGAATACACTAGGAGAAGGGTGAGAGTTAAGGGCAATAGAGGTAAATACTATTAGACACACAATCCTGCAACACCAATAGTCTGTGAGCAGTTGCATAGATAGACATTCAGACTGGACAGGTGTGGGAAGAAGAATGGGACTCTATCCATGAATGTATATAGACTTTTCAGAGGCTATTTCTCCATCTGTATGTATGTATGCTATAAATATATCTGTACGTATTGTAAAGCATATAGTAGGCCAAGTTACAAAAATTTCTTGGCTATAACCATGTACCTTGAGGGAATGAGCCTCTGGGCCTGGGAGCTGAGAAACATCCTCTCAACCACACCAATGTCCCTGGACATCATGTGAACAAAAACCATGCTCCATAACCTTCTCCGGTGAATAGTGGTTGGGGTCTTACAAGCTTGGGAGTCACTATCTTAGGGGCAACTATTGGTCATTTTTTACTTGGAACAAGACGAGTGAAGAAAATTAAAGACAGATGGAAAAATTAGTCCAATAAACTAATGGATCATGTGAACCCCAGTATCTCTGACCCTGAGGCCAGAACTAGATGGTGGTTAGCTGTCACTGCCAGCCACTCTGAAAGGAATCACATTAGAAGGTTCTAGATAATGGGGAATATGGGACAGAACTCTAAATTATACAATTAAAAAAACCAGGTTTGTTGGTCATAAGAGACTGGTGGAACTTTAAGGCTTGGGCCAAGAATGGAACTTACCCGATGGCTCAGTTTTCAGCTAAACAGCATAAGGTCTATAAGGTGAACAACAGCTCTTGAGAGCTCTGCACTCCTTAGAGTAGTCAATGATTTAAGATCAAAAGAGTAGCACTTGTCCAAGGACCAAGTTCAGAAGGGTCCAATAAGGAGGAGGACAGGAAGCAGGAAACAGGTGTGTGGTGCGCAGGAGCACTAGCGAGGTATGCATCCCTTAATGTAACCAACCATTGGAGATCAAAAGAGCAGCACTTGCCCAAGAACAAAGATTACAAGGTAGGAAGGGTTAGGGATGAAGGAGGAATGGCGACTGAAAACATGAGAGGAAGTGAGATAAGTGGTTACACTGTTGGGATTGTAATCAATGTTTTTCTTTAATGTAAACTTTCATCCTATTCGCAATAAACTCACTGACATTGAGTCAATTCTTACTTATGGACACCTTATATGACAGGGTAGAACTGCCTCTGTGAGTGTCCAACACTGTAATTGTTTACAGGAGTAGAAAGCCCCGTCTTTCTCCCAAGGATCACCTGGTGGTTTTGAACTGCTGGCCTTGTGGTTAGCAGCCCAACTCGTAACCACTATGCCACCAGAACTCCTCATATTCACAGCCAAAAAAGATGGTTTTGTTTGTTTAAGACCACAGCCTATAACACTCTATGGGCAGTTCTACTCCATCATATGAGTGATGATGAGTTGGAATCGGCTAGATGGCACCCGTCAACAACAAATTTCCCAGGAGAACAATATACACAGATGTGTCTTGGAGATTACTCTGAATTCTTTTTATATCTCTTAGAATATTCATCAAAATCTTGGGGAAAAATCTATTTGATTTACAATGACTTAGCAAGTACTTGGATTGCTCTTGACCCTGAGTCCCCACCCCCGCCCCCAGGTTTCAAGGGCTGACTTTTCAGAGGTAGATCCCCAGGCCCGTCTGTCAAGGAAGAGGGTTCGAGGCAGGCTCTGCCAACCTTTACAGCAGCAGACCGTCTCGTCTGTCTCTCAGGGATGATTGATGGGTTTGAGGTGAAAACCTGGTAGTTGGCAGCAGTGAGTAAATGGTCCAAAATTCCTGTTCTCCTGCATTTTATGTCCTAGTGAAGAAACCATTAGAAACAGAATATAAAAGCAGTAACTACCGGCCTCAACTATGTAGCCTGGAAGATCATAAAGGGATCGGGAGAAGCATTGTAGAAGACACCACTGGTGTTCTCAGATTTGGGCTCCACTGGTTATAAAACTGGTGTCTCTTTATAAATGTAACTTTGATGGAGACAGACATGACCAGTCATCAGGACCACCAGTCGATAGAAAAGGCTATCATACAGGATAAAGTGGAGGGTCTTTGGAAAGGTGCAAACCCTCCTGAGGGTTTGACACAGTGGTTAAAATTAACTTTACACATAAAGGGTGAGTTCATGGTAACTCACTAGTACACAGCAGGAAGGCTGAGACCAGGATCACAGGCTAAGCCCCCTTGATATCCAACCCTCCCTCTTTTGCCTGAGTCATTCCAGGCCAGGGACCACATGCGGTAGAGTCCTGATCCCTTTCAAGAGATGGGGTTGTTGATTTTTCATTTACACAAAAATGAAAAATAAACACCAGATGTTTGAAAACACACCTGGGCTCATCATGCTGGAACCTAAAATGTCTTATGACTGAGGAAATTAAATGAGAAAATCCATGTAGTGGAATAAAGATGCTTTGAGTGAAAACCCACCCTGTCCTTCTCTCTCTCTCTGTCTCTCTCACACAAACAGTGTCTCATTGTTTCTTCTTCAGGGAGCAGCTGTGTAGGAAATTGGGAGAGTGGGGGTGGCAATGGGCCAAACATCCCATCTTTGGGTTTCATACAGAGCTCAGCTTCTAGGCCAGCCTTCCCAAACTGTAGGGGGTGTGGCGTGCATCAAAATTAATCATCAACAATCTTATAAAGTCACTTGGAAGAAGCCACCCAACAAAACAGGTGCCTCTGGTTGGAAGATTTTGCATGTGAAAACTGCCTTCATCTGGATTCTTTTTAAAAAGGTATGTCGTTTTCCTTTTTGGTTTATGACAAATAATGTCTAAACTTACCTGAATTGACTACAACTAATAGCTACACTGAGGGAGGAACAGCGCCAATGGCTTTCCGACTCGGTCTTGTTTTTCCCGCACAGCAGCTAAGTCTTATTGGTGCCACTTTTCAATGAGATAACTGAGTTCAGGTGTAATAAGCAGCAGGTCTAAGGTAAGACTGATCAAAAAATGTCAGAGCTGGGGTGTAAACCCAGGGTTGATCCACCCCCAAATCTTCTGCTTGCAATATTCCATGCCCCACTCCCTGGCCAATGGAGACAATGAGAAACTTTGCTGGACATCAATATGATACTATCTGAATTCACAGGGACTAATTAGTCAACCAAGCATTAAAGTAAGATTAACTGAAAACTTAACTGGAATTAATTACATGAAAAAGAAAACGCATTTAGCAATATGGCACCAAAATTTTTTTCCCACAGATATATTTTCATTTCAAATTCCATTTTAAGATCCAGTTAATTGTGGATGTGCATTTTGATTTTTATAATGAGGAACCCCAAAATCTAGTTCTTAATGTTCTGCAGTTTCTGGAGATCAGGACGAGGGCCTGTTTTTCTGTTGGGAACACTAGCACTGAGCTGCTGTGTGCAATCACACAGGCTCTTAGACCTGGGAGTCAATTCTGGTTTCCGCAGCTCGCCAGGAAGTAACCCGAGCAAACTCGTCTCCTTGAGTATAAAGAAGGATCCCTGGCGATGTAGTGGTCACCCACTGGGCTACTAATGGCAGGTCTGGAGTCAAGCCCACAGGCCACTCCTCAGGGCAAAGACGAGGCTTTCTACTCCCACAAGCAGCCTCGAACACCTACCAGGCAATTCTGCTCTGCCTTGAAGGGTCACTCTGAGTCAGAACGGACTCAATGGCTGTGAGTTCATTTTGTTTTATTTGTGTGTTTGTTTGGGTTGGAGTATAAAGCAAATGTCGGCTCAGGCAGTTTCCACGGAAGGTGTGATGGAAGCGTGGAGCTCCCAGGAAACCACTGGAGACAGGGCTTCTGGGGCCAGAGGGACAAAGTTACTGAGCGCTAGCTGTGATCTACAGTGTTAGGGTCCAAGTGAACTTGGTTAGAATTTTTTTAATTCTTTGATATTTAAATAATATTAATTTTCAATGATGTAAACTCTTCCCATTAAGACTATCTTCCAGTTGGTCTCAGAAGAGAATTAGGTCACGTGTGCGCCATCTTCCCCCCAAGGTCATGGTTATGCATTCAGAATGTGCTTTGCCCTCAGGGCTCTGTGAATGGGCATGGAAGGGGTACTGGGAAAAGTGAAGTATGGCATCAGCTCTTTCACAAGCTCTGGCCACAGAAATAAAACTACTGTAAACTGGGAGGCATCTTCAGAAGAGATGCAATCAAGGGGAATAAGCCTTGCTCCGGAAGCCTCCCACGGAGCCAACGAAAAGGTTTCAGCTCCCAAGAGAACATCTTGTACTAAGGGATTTGTCAGATTAAGATATAGAACTGATTTTGTGGCAACTGTCAGGTGTGAAGTAAGATTGCTCAAGTGACAGAAGTAGGTGCTATTGAAAGCCACCTAAAGTGGAGGAAGCATCATGTAGGTAGGGCCACTGCAGAGGGGATGGGACCTGCCCCCTGGTCTCTGTCCCATTCAGGGTGCAGCTTCCCCCCTTGGACATGGGAGGAAGGGGAGGGGAGCTGGATGCATAAAACAAAACCCACTGCCACCGAGTCGATTCCAACTCATGGTGACCCTATGTGCTCCAGAGTAGAGCTTCTCCACGGGGTTTTCTCAGCCGTAATCTTTACTGAAACATCACCCTTTCTGCTAAGAGGGTCCATCTTTAGCTTAGTGATGAGCACAAACTTTGCACCAGCCAAGGATTGGATCAAGATTCACTGCCCTCAGGTAATTCCAACTCACAGCGACCCCATAGGATGGGGTAGAGCTTCCCCTTTGGGTTTCCAAGGCTGCAATCTTTCTGAGAACAGAATGCTTCCTCTTCCCCCCTCAGACCAGCTGGTAGATTTGAACTGCTGCCCTTGTGGTTAACAGTCCAGCGCACAACCCACTGTGCCACCTGGGATCTTCGAGGGGTTGACTAGTTGACTTCAAGAATCCCCTTGAGTTGGGGGAGAATGTGCATCATGTACATCCATCTTTGGAGGTTAGATCATCTGGGGAAGTTTCTTAACGTGGGGCTACTAAGGGGGCAGAGGTAGAATGCAAGTGGTTCTCAAAAGTTCTTGACATTTTTGTGGGTCGGGGCTGCCTTTCTGAAAAGCTAGGATCCCAGAGAAGGTTAACAGACAGACGATGTGGATCTTGATCAAAGAGTCTGTGAGAGACTCCTGATGGAGGGAGGGAGGGAAGGGATGGAGAACAACACTTCAAATTCTCATGGAATCCAGAACTAGGGAGGCTGATGAACCCCCAAAACTGTTACCCTGAGATCATCCTTAAATCTTGAGCCAAACATATCCCTTGAAATGCTCTTAAAACCAAATAAGAGTAAACGTCTGCCTTGAGCATTGTGCTCTCTTGAGATCTAGCTATATGGGATCAAAGTGACCAAACAACTTGAAAGATTAGATAGGAGACTCAGCAGGCCATGCGTTCATGGTAAGAGACTCAGTGGCAATACTGTTGGGAGGGGAGAGCAGCTTCCCAAAAGGAGGGTCAGGCTGGTCGCACAGCTCAGACATTGTCACCTGTGGTGCTGAATGGTACACGTAGAAACGGCACATTTCGCTGTACTTACCCTCAGCCACAAAAATTAAATAAATGTTACATACAAGAGGGCTTCAAGGAGAATACAGCTTTCCCCCAGTTCCTAAATGCTTCCTCCCCCCCCCCCCCCCCCGCCACTACCATGATCCAAATTCTACCTTGCAAGTCTGAATAGAGCAGAGGTTGTACACTGGTGCAGATAGGAGCTGGAGACACAGGGAATCCAGGGTGGATGATACCTTCAGGACCAGGGGTGTGAGGGGCGATACTGGGAGAGTAGAGGGAGAGTGGTTTGGAAAGGGGGAACTGATTACAAGGATCTACATGTGACCTCCTCCCTGGGGGACAGGCAACAGAAAAGGGGGTGAAGGGAGACACCGGACAGGGCAAGATATGACAAAATAATAATTTATAAATTATCAAGGGCTCATGAGGGAGGGGGGAGCGGGGAGGGAGGGGGAAAACGAGAACTCGATGCAAAGGGCTTAAGTGGAGAGCAAATGCTTTGAAAATGATGAGGGCAAGGAATGTGCAGATGTGCTGTATACAATTGATGTATGTATATGTATGGATTGTGATGGGAGTATGAGTCCCTAATAACATGTTAAAAAAAAAAAAAGAGGGTTTCAAGGAATTCACAGAAAAATGGAATCGAAAGATAATGAAATTTTCCTGGGAACTTTGTGAAGTTCCTGTTGCGTGTACACACGCACACGAAGAGGCTTCAAAAAGTTCGTGGAGATGGTTTATCTTTACCAAGAAGTCTTGGAAGCCCCCTCGCACATTTCAAAAGACGATGCTGTCTCCACGGGGAAAAGGCACTTCAGAGAGAAGGTGGTCCGGGGCCTCTCAGCCATGACCCTCCTCCACCCCCAGCTGGCAGCTTTTACTCATTGCATAACTGTTCTTTTGAAAACCAGGCAACAAAACTGCCAGAAGAAAAGCTATTGATTGTTAAAGGTTCTTTGGAGGTTTAGACTCATAATAAAGTGGTTATAATTATCCCTGTTATGACACATCCTGAAATGCTGGCATCTGAGAACTCAGCTTGCCTTGACTCAGTCATCTTCATTACAGGGGGAAAAAAGGCAATGAGTCAGAAATAGTGCTTGGGTGCAGCTACAGGCAAGGAGTCACAAGGAAGGGAAAAAATTGACAAGTCGGTGGAAAAAGCAGGGAGGAGCCCAGCACCACCATCCCCTCCACCCGTGTGGGCTGCAGCCCCTAGACCTGTCCCCAAAGCTTGCTGCACAATGATGCACACATCAGCTACCAGCCCTTCTGTGGTGAGATGCCCATCATCTGTGAGCACCACGCCCACAGACCTAACCAACCAAGTCCTCTGCCCTCGAGTAACTTCTGACTCACAGTGACCCCAGAAGGCCAGCAAAAAAGGGACTCGGGAAAGACGTTTGTTTCATGATAAAGATCATTAGCATTGGTTGTTGTTCAGACTCATAGTGACCCGGTGCACAACGGAAGGAAGCATGGCCTGGTCCTGCCCGAGATAAATTAGTATTGACTGAGCACGTCATCTGTGTTAGACATTCTTCGAAGTGCCCCATCTGTATCCTCGTTTAATCCTCCCAAACGTCATGAGCGAGGCACAATAATGACAGCTACTCAATGGACAAGCCGACGATGGCATCCATGTCCTTAATATGCGGGACAGTGGTGGGTCAGTGCAAGAGTGCTCACCTTCTACGTGGAAGTGCTGTCTTTGATTCCTCACCAAGGATCCCCAAGCACAGCCACCACCTGTGTGTCAGTGGAAGGGACAGATGCTCCTATGCAGAACAGCTTTCAGTGGGGTTTACAGACTGAGTCTTCCAGACTAAGGCAGAGTAGGACAGGCCCGGCAAGCTAGTTCTGAAAGCTCAGCCAGTGAGAACCAGATACTGTTGTACATCGGGTCTCCATGGGTCAGGGATGGGGTGGAAACAGATTCTCAACAACAGCATACAGAGGATGTAGCAGGACTGGAGCCCAGCCAGGGTAACTCAAGACTCCCCAGCGCACCATTCCTTGTCCGGGTACCAGGCCCGTCAGAGCAGCCCTGCAAGATGAGGCTGAGGAGGGCTGGAAGAGGGCGGTCAAGGGAAGGCATCTCCCTGGTGAGAATCTTCGCCAACACGAAGTGTAAGTTGCACTTGACTTTTTGAGATTTACTAGATGCAGCAATCTCCTCCTGGGCTGCGTCCCCCGCGCTGCTTCCCGGGGCTCAGCAAGTATGGACTGTGCCTGGCACTGTTAGGTTCTGTGGGCGGCGCAGGGAAGACACTGATCGATTGTGTGCCCGTGCCTGAGAAATGCAGAACTGGGCAGAGGGGAGGAGGCACGAGCAGAGTCCAGGCAGAGTGTGTTCTGATGAAGTGCTCCAGGCCCCAGAAAGAGAGCAGTCCTCCCTGGAAGTAACCAGAAGAGCTCAGGTGGAGCCGGAGGGCCAAGAGGGAGGGGGCATCCAGAGGGAGAGGGAGTGTGGGAATCTCCCCACAAGGATGGTGGGCCCTCAGGAGACTTGGGACAGCTCCTTCTGCTTTGTTTTCCTCAACTCCAGGTTCCATCCACAGCCAGCCGACCCCAAGATGCCGCAGATGCTGTTGCTGCTTTCTGCCCTGGCGGGCCTCTTCGTGGGTGTGGCAAAGGGCCAGACGTTCCACACTGGGAAATGCCCGAATCCTCCAGTGCAGGAGAATTTTGACGTGAACAAGGTGTGGTCAATGGCTAAGCTTTTCTGCTTTGTGAGCTCCCCTTGGAATAAGCCCCTGCAACTTTCACTTTTCCTTTTCTGTTTTCCTCAGCACCGCACACATCCATCCTATTTCAACCCACTACCAACGAGTTGATTCCCTACATAGGGTTTCCAAGCCTGGAATTCATTTTTTTAAAAGAAATCATTTTAGTGGGGGCTCGTACAGCTCTTATCACAACCCAAACATACATCCATTGTGTCAAACACATTTGTACATTTGTTGCCATCATCATCTTCAAAACATTTTCTCTCCAGTTGAGCCTCTGGTATCAGCTTCCCACCCCACCCCCATCCCTCCTCCCCTATCCTCCCTCCCTCATGAACCCTTGATAATTTATAAATTATTATTATTTTGTCATATCTTACACGGGTTGATATTTCCCTACACCCACTTTTCTGTTGTCCATCCCCCTAGGAAGGGATTATATGTAGATCATTGTGATCAGTTCTGCCTTTCTCCCCCCACCTTCCCCTTCCCATCCTGGTATTGTTACTTTCATTGTTGGTCCCAAGGGGTTTATTTGTCTTGGATTCCCTATGTTTCCAGCTCTTATCTATACCTATGTACATCCTCTGGTCTAGCCAGATTTGTAAGGTAGAATTGGGATCATGATAGTGTGTGTGGAGGGGGGAGAGGCAGGGGGCGGGGTGGAAGCATTAAAGAACTAGAGGAAAGTTGTATATTTCATCATTGCTATACTGCACCCTGACTGGCTCATCGCCTCACTGTGATTCTTCTGTAAGGGGATGTCCAGTTGCCTCCACTCCGCACTCTCCCTCATTCACATTGATATGATTTTTTGTTCTGAGTCTTTGATGCCTGACACCTGATCCTCTAACACCCCATGATCACACAGGCTGATGTGCTTCTTCCATGTGGGTTTTGTTGCTTCTCAGCTAGACGGCTGCTTGTTTATCTTCAAGCCTTTAAGACCCCAGACACTTTATCTTTTTAAAAAATTTTTGACACTTTATCTTTTGATAGCCGGGTACCATCAGCTTTCTTCACCACATTTGCTTATGCACCCATTTTGCCTTCTGCAATCGATCATGTAGGGAAGCTAAGCATCACAGAAGACTTGGCTTTTAGAACAAAGCATTCTTGCATTGAGAGAGTACTTGAGTAGAGGCCCAATGTCTGTCTGCTGACCTATAAATATAAGTACATACTTCTATTTCCCTATTGTTGTATCTAAATATATTTATATATGTACATGCCTGTATTTAGACCTCTTATAAGTGCCCTTTGCTTCCTAGTTCTTTTCTCTATTTCCTTTTCCTTTCCTCTTGTCCCACGATCACATTCGACCTTCATTTGGGTTTCTGTAATGAAGAGGATTTGGAGCCTGAGAGGCATGTGGATAAGGAGCATCATCCATGAGCCTAACTTTTAAAAGGTTGACCTCTTCATTTCAGGTGGACCACAAGGAATCTTCAGAAGAAAAATAAATCTCAGAATTTGACTTACATTTTATTCTTCAGGTCATAATCCCAAGACACTTTGGAAATTGAAGCAGGATTTTTTAAAAAGCTTTCTTGAGACATAATTCACATACCACACACTCCATTAAAGTTTACAGTTCAGTGGGTTAAGTATTTTAACAGAATTATGTAATCATCACCAAAACAAGGAATATTTTCTTCACTTCAAAAAGAAGCTGCATAACTAACAGCCACTCCCCGTTTCTACCAACCCCCCAACCCTACATAATAGCTGCCATGAGTCAACTCTGACTGCTAGCAAGCCTATAGGACAGAGTACAGCTGTTCGCTATGGTTTCCAAGACGGTAAATCTTTAGAGGAGCATCAGCCTCAGCTTTCTTTTTCAGGGTGGCTGGTGGGTTTGAACTTGCTGATCTTATGGTTAGCAGCCCATAGTCTCACCTGCAGTGCCACCAGCACTCTTCGAGCCCTAGGCAATCAAAGACGGGATTTTTGTCTCCATGTGATTGTTCTTGTTAGGAGCCATTGAATCAGTTCCACCTCGTAGTGACCCTGTGCACAACAGAACAAAGCTGCTCGGCCCCTGCCATCCTGACAATGCTTGTTACGTTGTCCATCCCTCTTAGGGAGCATCTTCCTCTTTTTCACTGATCCTCTGCTTTAACAAGCATGATGTCCTCCAAAGACTCATCTCTCTTGCGGACATAAGACAAAGTCTCACCATTTCATGCTTCTAAGGAACATTCTGGCTGTACTTCTTCCAAAAGATTTGTTTGTTCTTCTGGAAGTTCCTGGTATTCTCAATATTCTTCACCAACACAATCATTTCAAACGCATCAAGTTCCCCTTAGACCTTGTGCGGCTTTCACATGCGTATGAGGTCATTGAAAATACTACGGCTGGAGTCAGGCTCCTTAGTCTTCAAGAGACAGCCTTGCTTTTCAACACTTTAAAGAGGTCTTGTGCAACAGAGCTGCCCAATGAAGTGTGTCATTTGATCTCTTGACTGCTGCTTCCATGTACATTGATAGTGGGTCCAAGCAAGATGAAATCCTTGACAACTTCAATCTTTTCTCTGTTTATTGCGATGCTGTCTGGTGGTCCAGTTGTGACTGTTTTAGTTTTGTGTGTGTAGTTTTTTACTTTGAGATGCAACCCATACTGAGATGTAGTCTTCAGTTTACCTCTATAGTTTTGCCTATTCCGGACATTTCAAAGAAAAGTGGAATCTACAATATATGGGTTCTTATGACTTTCACTTAACAACGTTTTCAAGATCGGTCCCAGTTGTAGCACATGTCAGTACTTCATTCCTGTTTATTGTCAAGTGATATTCTATTGTAGAAGACATAGCATGTTTTATTTATCCACTCATTGCTTGGGTTGTTTGCATTGTTTGACTCTTATGAACAATGCTGCTAGAACAATACCACATAAATTTTTGTGAACATATATATTCAGTTCTTTGGTTATTATTTTCTCAGGAAAACATCTGATTTATTGAAACCTCTCATAAAGGTATATTTTAGGCTTCTCAATATTCAATCATCTTTTATCACAATTTACATTTAAAATCCAAAGTAATCACAGATAAGTCATTAAAAATAAAGTAAAAACATTCTAATGACTTACTTGCTAATAGTTTGTGATGGTCTAAGGTAGCATGACATGATAACATGAAATAACTTGAGACAATCTAGATCCACTGCTGGTTTATGAGTTAGCCACAACATGTGATGTTGCTCTTAAAAAAAGGTATCTTTTTCTGGATAAAACAATGGAAGTTTCTTTTTCTTTTCTTTTTTTTTTAACGTTGTCAAGGGTTTCATTTCACTTGGCTCCACAATCAAAATCTATGGGAACAGCAGTCAAAACATTAAATGATGTATTACATGGGGTCAATTTGCTACAACTAAAATAAAATAAAATAAAGCTCTTTAAAGTGTTAAAAAGCAAAGACATTACTTTGAGGCCTAAGTTGTACCTGAGCCAATCCATAGTAATTTCTTTCTCTTTTTTTAAATCATTTTATTAGGACCTCATACAACTCTTATCACAATCCATACATACATCAATTGTGTAAAGTACATTTCTACATTCATTGCCCTCATCATTCTCAAAACATTTGCTCTCCACTTGCCCCTGACATCAGCTCCTCATTTTCCCCCTCCCTCCCTGCACTCCCTCCCTCATGAACCCTTGATAATTTATAAATTATTATTTTGTCATATCTTGCCCTGTCCAACATCTCCCTTCACCCACTTTTCTGTTGTCCATCCCCCAGGCAGGAGGTCACATGTAGATCCTTGTAATCGGTTCCCAAAAGGTTCTTTTTCCTGAGGTTTGCATCACCAGCATTGCACAACAGACAGTAAACCTCTTGGTACCAGTCAGTTACTTCTTAGTTAGGAATGTCCCCAAAACAGGCCTCCTTTCATTCAGGGGACAGATCAGAGAATTTTCCAACCAATACGTTTTCTGATGCCTTGGGATTTTCTTTTGCATCTTGGCATCTCCACACAATAGCTTTGAGATGCCATCTCCAGACACTGCCATCCTTGCTACAAAGATACATCTAACTACCAAGTGTAGGCATGAAAAGTCCTCTTGGTTATTTCTCTGCTGTCCTAGAAGTAAGCTCCTTAGAGGTTTCTTGGCTGTAGCTGTCACTGAAAGGAGCCTCCTTGGAGCAATGGTTACCAGCTGCTGATTCAAAGGTTGGCAGTTTAAGCTCCTTAGCCACTCCACAAGAGAAAGGGCCTGGCCATCTGCTCTCCTAAAGCTGTCAGCCTAGGAAACCTGATGGGGCCGTTCTACTCTGTCCCACAAGGTGGCTGTGGCTCAGAGTCAGCTTGGCAGCAGCCAACAACAACAATCCGAACAGAAGCGGACTGCCAGCTACTGCTGGGTGTGTGCAAATCATTTAGTAGCCGAGAGCAAGTCGTTTGCATGTATCAAGAGCGAAGTTGTTAAGTCATAAGGAAACGCCATGTTTCACCTTTTGAGAAACCGCGAGGCTGTTTCCTCAGACGGCTGCGCCATCTTTCGTTTCCATCAGCTCTATATTAGGGTCCCGTATTTTCACATTCACTGAGTACCCTTGGCATTCTTCTTGAAAACCAATTAACCGTGAATACGCTTGTCTCTGCACTCTTAATTCTATTCCATGGGTGTATAGATCTGTGCTCTCCTAGTACCACACTCTGGATTATTACCTTATTATTTCACAAATAACAGGCAGGCGCTTACTTTTTATGGTCCCATAGGAAGCTAGCTCCCAAGGAGGGTTGCATGGTTTGCCAAATGTCTGGAGCGGTTATTTACGAAGAAATATGGTATAGCTCTGTACTAGGTTTTTAAACCAGAAAGCATGGATTCCAACTTTGTCATTCTTGTTTTTTCTTTTCTTTGTTATTCTTTTTAACATGGTTTTACCTATGCTGGGTGCCTCACCTTTCCATATGAATTTTAGGATCAGCTTATCAATTTCTGTAAAGAAGCAATCTGGAATTTTGCGAGATTATATTGAATTTGAAGATCAATTCAGAGACGATTGCCGTCTTAACAGTATTGAATCTTATGATCCATCAATATAGACTGTCTTTCCTTAGCTCTTGTGTAGCTGCTTTCAACGATGTTTCATAGTTTTCGGAATACAAGTTTGGTGTTCTTTTCATTAAATGCATTCCTAAGTATTGCATACTTTTGATGCTATTGTAAATGGAATTGTTTTCTTAAATTCAGTCTCAGATTGTATAAGTAGATGTAGTATAATTGATTTTTGTATGTTGATCCTTTGAGGTCTCCCCCCAAAAAACACCCCAAAGCTATTCATCTAAAGTTGGCAGTTTGAACCCACCCAATCACACCACAGAAGAAGGCCTGGCCATCATTTTCCATAGAGATTACGGGCAGGAAATCCCCCTGAAGCAGATCTACTCTGTAATACATGGAGTTTCTACGAGTCAAAACTAACTCATGCCAGTGCTTATTTTTCATCCTTTAACCTTGCTGAACTCATTTATTATGCCTAATAGTTTTTAGTGGATTCCTTAAAGATTTTTTAATACACAAATGATGTCACTGTAGAGATCATTTCACTTCTCCAGGATTCAAAGCATTGCCCTCTCTCTACAGAGACACAGAAAGATTTAAGCCACTGTCGTAGAAAATAAAAGGAGTCTGAGAAGAATGACAAAAAAGAAAAGCTAATCTTCCATCTCTAAGTTTCCTCTTTTCTGGGAAAAAAAAACATGCTTCCATGGTTTTAATTGCCAAGCATTAAACTCACTTTGACATTAATAGGACTATTTTAAGTGCACCATATGAAACGCAGAGTTTTTCATTTTTGTTTTTGAGGCTGCCTATGAAACTAGTCGAACTTTTAACCCTGATCTTTGGTGCTTTAAATGATTGCTAAGTTTTAAATTGAGAATTGTACTTTAATATATGAGTGAAATTTTTATAGCCTTAACGAGTAAAAAGCAAACTCACTGTATCAAATTGATGTCCACTCTCAGCAGCCTTGTAGGACAGGGTACCACAGCCCTGTGCAAAAAAAAAAAAAAAAAGACTATAGAAATCCCCACTGTTCTCCCACAGAGCAGCTGGTTCATTTCAATCTGCTGACCTTGCAGATCTCAGCCCAACTAGTAACCACTGCACCACCTGGGCCCCTGGTGGAGAGTCCCAAGCATGGCGGTATATTTAAACAAGCGAGCCTTGGTGATGCAGTGGTTAAGCACTTGCCTGCGAATGAAAAGTTTGGCTTTGGACTCCACCAGCTGTCCCACAGGAGCTGAGACCCGGCCAAGTGCTCCCATAAAGGATGCAGCCTAAGTGTATCTCCGCAGCAGGTCCACTCGAGCCTATGTCCTCCCCTTCCTCCCACCGGCTGGCCTTGACCCCCCAGCACGCAGCAGAGTGGAGCCCAGAGCTGTCCAAGATCAGAGGCGACCCCAAGTGTCCAGCCTCACAAGAAAGATTTCAAGGACCAGAGTCAGAACGAGTGTGACCATCAAAAGTGAGTTAATTGGAGGGGATGCACTGGAAAGGAAAGTCAGTCTTCTGTTCCGCTAATGCGGACTGCCCAGCACAAGCTGGCTTTCTGCTACTGGCTGGCCCTGGGCCCGGTAGCTTCTCTTTGCAGGTATGTGCATCCCGGCCCCCAGGCTGTGCTCTTATCTCTGACCCCAAACTCTTACGACTGTATCCGGTGATGGTGGGGACTAGTGTGAACATCCTGCCTTTGTTCTCCCAGCCCTCACGAGCTCTGATCCCTTCTGTGGATGAGGAAATGTGTTGGTGCCTTGCTTTCCTCTGTGCCGAGTGCAGTGGATCTCCACCTCTCCTCCCTGCTGACTTCCTGCCAGATTCCTGCCATGTCTCCTCTCCTCCCCTTGCCAGCCTCTGACTCACCAACCAGGCTGCCCCTTGTTTGCAGAACGCTCGCTCTCACTGACTCTCTGAAGATCTGTGCACCTTTCATTTTCTTCTGTGGAGGAATACGTGTAACATTTTCTAAAATAATCTCAATTAATTTTTGATCCAATAAATATATGCCCACAATTCCCATACCCCTGAACCCCAGATTCCCTCCCTAGTGACACCCAATAAAAACCATGTGTAAGAATGTAGAGCTTCCCAAAGGAGCCCTGGTACCACAGTGGTCCCGTCAGGAGGATCAAACCCACCAGCTGCTCCGTGCACGAAAGAGAGGCTGGCTGCTCCCACACAGACTGGTGGCCTCAGCTGCCCTCTGGGGCCGTTCCTCTCTGTCCTGTAGGGTCACTGGAGTGGGCATTCACTCGGCAGCAGTGGGTTTGAGAGTCCCCTTCTTAAGCTCATCTAGACTGCTCCCGCTCTTGCAATACTATATGCAAGACTGTCATGGAGAACCATGTCTGCACACTGTCCTGTATCAGGTGGGTACACTCCCAGAAGAGAAATTGCTGGACCAAATTGCCTGCCACGAGGCTGTCAATTCGTCTAGTTTCTAAGCAAGGCTGTTTGTAGAGGTCTGAAGTGAGCTGTTGCCCCTGGCCCTCACCTGCACAGATGCACACTGCCTGTAATCCGCACACCTGAAGTGATGCCATAATGACACCGCATCCAAATCCAGGTCACCTGCCAGAAGCCCCTGAGACCCACGCCCTCTGCAAGGTCGTCTGAGAGTCCACCAGCCCGGAGACCCAGCTCCCCTCAGTGACTTGGCACAAAAGTCAAAGTTGCCTGGTAGAACCATAAAATGTTGACGGTGGATGGTCCCTGGCCTTACCCCAACTGACCCCCTCCCTTAAGAGAATTCAAAGCTTAACAGAGATGTTGGCTGAAGATAAGTGGCCTCAGCCAGCGCATCTAAATAAAGAGCACGTTTTAATCACCTGCGGTATTCAGCCAGCGCTCACACCTCCCATTCACTGGCCTGGAGGGAAAGCAGCCCGTTTGGCCGGGCTTCCCCAGAGGGCAACCGTGGGAAAGCGGCTGCCTGTCCCCAGAGAGCCGCAGGGTGGTTCCTGCCTGTTGTCTCCGCAGTATCTTGGAAGATGGTACGAGATTGAGAAGATCCCGGTGAGCTTTGAGAAGGGAAGTTGCATCCAGGCCAACTACTCACTGATGGAAAGCGGAAACATCAGAGTGATAAACCGGGAGGTGAGGTGAGTGGCTGCGGTTTGAAAGGTGAAAGGTGGCACACATCTCTGAGGCAGCCCGCGCGCAGTGCTGTCCTGGAGTGACCGTGTGTCCTTGCAGACCCACTCAGGGAACTACAACAGGTCCTCTAGGGCAGGGGCGGCCAATGGGAGGCAGTACGCACTCTATTTCCATAACCACTGGCTGAGCACCTATTGTGTACTAAACCCACAGGGAGGCGCGGGGAATCTACTGTAACCCAACAGACAGAGTTTCTGTCCTCATTGCAAAAAGCCAACTAGACATGAGGGACCATCTTGTCTGACCTCGCAGTCAGAGAGAGGCCCCTCCAGGAGGACATCCAGCCTTGAACACTTCCAGGGACAGGGAGCTCATTGCCTTCCATGACAGCTTGCTACCTCTCTGCACAGCTTCAGCTATTAGAAAACTTTCCCTACTGAGCAAGAATCACATACACAAACAGAAATAGTCTTAAGTTATGTGACCAGAATATTCTATCAGAGGGTACCTGTCTATGACCAAAGGCTTCTAACAGATGGATAGTTCTTCTGCAAGCAACAACAACAAACTCACTGCCATCAAGTTGATGCTGTGACCCACTAAGATAGGACAGACATGCCCCCGTGAGTTTCAGAGACTGTAACTCTTTACGGGAGTAGAAAGTCCTGACTTCCCCCCATGAAGTAGCTGGTGGTTTTGAACTACCTACCTTGCAAATTGCAGCCCAACACATAACCACTACACCACCAGGGTTCCTTGATATTATATCTAAGTAAAAAGCTGAAAAGTAAGGAGCCACAGTAAAGATGGCAGCAACAATAAAACAATGGTAACTAAAATTTATTAAGCATTTCTGATGTGCAAGGCACTGCTCTGTGCAAATTTATGTATATACAGTTGACCCTTACACAGCATGGTCTTAGGGGTAATAACCCCAATCCCCGTGCAGGTGGGAATCTGCATATAACTTTTGACTCCAGGAAAATGTAACTACTTGTGTTAGTCTGAGTAGACTAGGGAAACAAATTCATGCAGACTCATATGTGTGTCAGAGAGAGTTTTGTATCAAAGAGTAATTGTAAATTAAGAAAACATTCCAGCCCAGTCCAGATCAAGTCCATAAGTCTGATATTAGCCCATATGTCTGATACTAATCTATAAAGTCATCTTCAGACTCACATGCAATGAAGCCAAATGCAGGAAAATCATAGGCCAGTGGGTTGGAAGTCTTGTGGATCCAGTGGCATTGTAAGCATCTGAGCAATGGCGTGAGTCTCCACGTGGTTCCTTCATGTCTTCCAAACTCTGACTACCTCAGGGTAGTTTCATGTGACTTCTTCTCAGAAATGACTTGAAGGGAGTGAGCCTTGTCAGTAGAGAGTCTCGAAGGGAGTGAGCAGAGAGAGTATCCCACCCCCAAGGAGGAATTCCCGGAGTTCCCAGAATCCTCAAGAGATGTCCATGCCCACACAGAGACATCATTTGGCTATATCCTAATCGACAGGCTGACTCGACCCCTTCGCTCTTAATCCTCAAATTGACAAATGATTATATAACTATCATACTACTGTTGGTCTATTATTGACCAAAAGGCTTACTGGTAACATAAACAGTTGATTATCACATATTTTGTATGTCATATGTGTTACACACTCATTCTAGGAAGAAGGAACTTATATGAAAATCCCAAGGAAGAGAAATACATATGTCGTCCTGCCCTGTAGTTCTTGATACAGGAAGTTTATGTCATCTGTTTATAAGATGAAATGTCTCAGGTTGAGTAGCCTGAAGAGGAGAAGACGGAAGGGGGCTTGGTCTCGCGGTCTTAAGGGTGGCAGGGATGGGAGAGATGGAAAGGGAGGCAGGGACTCTGTAACTTTCTGGAACTACATGATTTCCATCTGACTCTCTTTGGTTTCTCGTTTCCCTCAAAGTGTTTCTATTCAGTACCAATTCCTCCTGCTTACACGGTGGCTTCGGTTACAGTGCTTACCCCACAGAAGCATCCCTGTCACAGCGGAAGCAGGCTGGATCCCTGGAACCCTTCTGCTGCATTGGCTGACGTCAGCTTGTTCCTGGCCTTGCTTCTTTCACGACACCTCATTGCCTGGCGCTGGTTTGGAAACACTCGTCTCCATCACCTTGATCCCTCTGCCAATTCTGGTGTTGCGGTCCAGGCCTAGCTTGAAACCCTCCTTCCTCCATCCCCACCTTTGGTCTTTCTTTTCTTCTTGTGGCCATGTCCATAATCTCTTTCATGATTAGCTCTGTTGTACATACTATGACGTCATGCACATCTGGACACAGTTTTTGTCAATAAGTCTGGGTTATTTCAAGCTTGATGGCTTTCGGATCTTCTCCCGTGTTCTCTCTCTAGGGATTCTCTTTCCTAATGTTGACGCTCCTTTCCATGGAGTAAAGTAGGTCATGAGCCTGGTGTTTGGGGGCAAGTAGACCACTTTGATGACTTTGGGGTTCAACTCATGGGGTTCTTGGTAACCAGGGGCATCATCCAATAGCACAAGAACTTTAAAAGGCACTTCCCCCCTGCAAGGATCATCTCTTCCCCTAGACCCTTCTGTAAGGGGATGTCCAGTGGCCTACAGATGGGCTTTGAGCCTCCACTCTGCACTCCCCACCTCATTCACTATGATATGAGTTTTTGTTCTGCTGATGCCTGATACTTGATCCCTTCGGCACGTCGTGATCTCACAGGCTGGTGTGCTTTTTCCATGTGGGCTTTGTTGCTTCTGAGCTAGATGGCCTCTTGTTTACCTTCAAGCCTTTAAGACCCCAGACGTTATATCTTCTGATAGCCGGTCCCTTGTCATTTTAAAGGCAGACTTACTGCTGAACTTATCAAGCCATCCTGTGCTGACACGTATTCTCCCGCTTTAGAGCCTTCACTTTCCGTTCCCTTTCCGTTCTCGCACAATGATGTGGCTTTTTCTGCATCTTAGTACAGTCTACAGGGGCTTTCCTATAGCAGTCTGCACCCACACAGAAGCTGCATTTTCAAGATGAGGTTTAAAAGGAGATTTTGCTGAATGTGGAAGGTTTCCAGGTTTTCATGTCTACTAGCATAGCCTCAGAGACAACTTTGTGAATTCCTTTTTCTTTCTTTACAATGGTCCTTACTCTGGACTCATTTATCCCGAAATGGGGGGCAACCACACCTGCAGACCTCAATCTACCGCCCATATCAAGCATTGCAATGCTTTCTTGTGACACTGTGACTTTTTCGGTGCTTCTTGGGAGCACTGCCGGCATCACTGGTGGCACATCATATGGGATCCCTGGTATTATTTGAAGTTTGCAGAATTGCAGCAAACACCATGAAAGACACCCTTGGACTTAGAAAGATCATTGAAGCACACACTAAAGCAGATAGACAGCTGTCCACAGAGCCAATCAGTGCTGCACAGTGGTTTGTGGTTTACATGGAAACTCACTGCCCTTGAGTTCACCGCATAGCAACAGACAGGGACTGTGAAATTATTACAATAATACAGGATGTACTACAGTTAATTTCACACAGTTACACATTAATACTGCATCATTATATTTTATATTTGTCTTGACTGCAAGTGACACACGTATAGCCTCTGTTTCTGTGCATCAATTCCAAAATTTTACCATAGATTTGTGTATATTTTATGGTAGTAAGTTATAAAATAGACTAATATCTACATATAGTTTGGGATTTCTTTTGGTTTGTTTATTTTTTTGTTTAAATCATTTTATAGTTTGGGATTTAAAAAAATTTTATATTTAAACATTTTATTAGGGGCTCATACAACTCTTATCACAATCCATACATATACATACATCAATTGTATAAAGCACATCTGTACATTCTTTGCCCTAATCATTTTCAAAGTATTTGCTCTCCACTTAAGCCCTTTGCATCAGGTCCTCTTTTTTTCCCCCTCCCTCCCTGCTAGTTTGGGATTTTTAAAGATTTCCAGGCTACAGAGTTTTTCAGCCATTTTTTTTCAATTTGTTGCCAATCTTTTAAAAAAATGTTCCAATAGATTGGAATCCACATACAAGTGGGTCCACACAGTTCAAGCCCATGTTGCTCAGGGGTCAATATAGCCATATGTACATTTATGTATAACACCACTAAGTTTGGTACTATTATGCACCCCATTTTTGTAGGTGACTAATCGAGGTAAACAGAGGTTGAAGTAACTTGCTCAGGGGTCACGGAAAGTGATGCAGCTAGACTTTCCCAGGGAGAAATGGAATAGGGAAGACACATATCACACAGGAGGCGTTTTCTTGGGCTGAGCAAGAAGGCTTGTCCTTCCTTCCCCTCCTCATCTGGGAACTATTTCTCCTCCAAGAAAACAGCTACCGTCCAGGCTGGACGTTTTGTGGACCCAGGGAGGTTTCCGGTGCCCATCCAACGATCCACTAAGCTTCCCATGAGCCATAACACAGCGGCTGACTCCCTGGCCTGCAGAAACCAGAGAAAGTAAGTCAGCATCTTGAAGACCTTGAAGGAAAAATCCAGCTCATCTCAGGAATTGGGAAAGGCTCCAAGGACTGACGTGCAGACGTAACAGAAGATTCCATGGGAATTTTCTAACAGTTGCAATGACCTCCTTCAAGTGTTTTGACCCAAGAATCAGACAACGACACAGATCCTAATGTACAGAGACTCCCCTGGCTCCCTGGGGGAATCGGCCAGAATTCCTCTTACCTGTGTTCAGGTTGTTAGTCTGGGAAGTTCAGTCACGCTGCCTGTGGAGTTGTACCTGTTCACAGCACCAGAGCATATGGGGAAAGTTTGTTCAGAGAAATGGTTTCATTTCTTCGCCTTGGAGGACTCGGAATGAACAGAAGGCATGACAAGGAGTCTGAGCTGGCCAGTGTCAGAGACTTGGACAGCTGAAAAAGCTGGCACGGGGGTGGAAACTGAAGGGCTCGGGCTCTGGGGTCAGAGTCTCTGGCTTCAAACCCTGTTTCACTCACTTCATATCTAGGGACCTGAATTTAGTTCATTCTCAAGTCTCTGATAATTCATTTCCTCATCTATAAAATCACTATAATTATAGAGCATACCTCCATAGATAAGGCTGTCTGAGAAGTCAATGGGCTGATATATGTAAAGCACTTGGAACAGTGCTGGATATGTAATAATCACTTAGCAAATATAAGCGATTACTCATTGGCTGCTACTCTTGACGATACAAACACAATTTCCCATGAATGAGTTGTGAGTTTATGATCCGAGAATGATATTTTGAAAACTCCTCAGGAGCAGAACATAAATATGATGGTTTAAAAACAAAAGTCGGAAAGAGATAGGTTTGTTGCTAAGTGACTGCATGTATAAACAAGTCAGCCACCTCTGTGGGGTGCCTGAGTTCCAAGTGGAAGAGCAAAATGGCAGACACAGCCTGACCGACAGACACTGGCAGGGCACAGTGCAGTCCCAGCCTCCCTCACTGGATCTGTCTCTAGGACATCTGTCACCACATCTGTAGTGTACTGACTGTCTGGAACACACTGGCGCTCCATGTTTTAGCTTCCTGTGCCTCCCTTCCCCGAGATTGATGGACAGACAGTTTCTAGGAAGGGTACCCTGAAACCTGTGCACCCTCCTGTCACTGCTTCCATCCCAAGGCCCCTTGATCATCCTTTCAGACTCCTGGGCCATTAAGATTATCCAGAAACAGGGCCAGGTCCCTTTGATAAAGTGAAAGATATTTCTTTTATTTTTATAATCATATTATTGGGGGCTCATACAACTCTTATCACAATCCATCCATCCATTATGTCAAGCACATTTGCACATTTATTGTCATCATCATTCTCAACACATTTTCTTTCTACTTGAGCCTGTGGTATCAGCTCCTCATTCTTCCCCTCCCGCCCCCCTCCCTCCGTCCCTCAGGAACCCTTGATCATTTATAAATTATTATTTTTTCATGTCTTATGTCCAATGTCCAATGTCTCCCTTCACCCACTTTTCTTAGTTGTCCATCCCCCAGGGAGGGGATTATATGTTTATAATATGATTGGTTCCTCCTTTTTCCCCACATTCCCCTTACCCTTCTGGTATTGCTACTCTCATTGATCCTGAAGGGTTTATCTGTCCTGGATTCCCTGTGTTTCCAGCTCCTTTTTGTACCAGTGTACATCCTCTGGTCTAGCCAGACTTGAAAGGTAGAATTGGGATCATGATAGTGGGGTGGGGGGAAGCATTAAAGAACTAGAGGAAAGTTGTCTGTTTCATCGGTGCTATACTGCACCCTGACTGGCTCATCTCCTTCCAGTGACCCTTCAGTAAGGGGATGTCCAGTTGCCTACAGATGGGCTTTGGGTCTCCACTCTGCATTCCCCCTCATTCACAATGATATGATTTTTTTAATTCTTTGATGCCTGGTACCTGATCCCCTTGACACCTCATGATCACACAGTCTGGTGTGCTTCTACCATGTGTGCTTTGTTGCTTCTCATCTAGATGACTGCTTGTTTATCTTCAAGTCTTTAAGACCCCACATGCTATATCTTTTGATAACCAGGAACCATCAGCTTTCTTTACCACTTTTGTTTATGCACCCGCTTTGTCTTCAGTGATCGTGTTGGGAAGGTGAGCATCACAGAATGCCAGTTTAGTAGAACAAAGTGTTCTTGCATTGAGGGAGTACCAGAGTAGAGGCCCAATGTCCATCTGCTACCTTAATACTAAACCTATAAATATATGTACATAGATCTATTTCCCCATCCTCATATATAAAAATATTTACATATGTACATGCCTGTATTTAGACCTCTATAAATGTCCTTTGCCTCCTAGTTCTTTCTTCTAGTTCCTTTTACTTTCCTCTTGTCCCACTATCATGTTCAGTCTTCATTTGGGTTTCAGTAATTCCTCTCGGCTAGATTACCCTTGATCAAGCCCTATCAGGCCTCCTATACCCTCCTCACCACCGGTTTGTGTCACTTGTTGTTCCCTTGTCCCTGGGTTTGTTAGCACCCACTTCCTTTTCCCCGCCTCCCCTTCTCTCATGTCCCCCCACCCCCCCACCCAGAACATTCAGTCCCATTGTTTTTTCTTCCAGCTTGTTTATCCCGCCTATCTTAGCTACATAGACCTACATAGATAAATGCACCAAAAAACCAAAACAAGACAGAGCAAAACAAAGAAACAAAATAGAATAAAACAACAAAAATAAGCAATGACAAAAAAGAAAAGCCTGTAAATAGTTCAAGCTGTTTGTTGACCTTTAGGAGTGTTTTCCGGTTGAGTCTGAAGTGAAAGATATTTCATCCACGCTGACACCATTGATTTTAGAACACTTAATTTTACTGATGGCACCGATTGCAGGGTGTGTATTTCTTCACATGTAACATCTCTGAGATCGGGATACACCTGAGTAAGTAAGGCAAACGTGCGCTCACCACCTGCTTTTGCCTGGCCCACCTCAAATCCTCCCGCACTCAATCTCAGGCTTGTTGAACTGGAAGGGGTCTCAGAAGTCACACATGTGACAAACTAGATCACATCATGCCACTGGGTCCAAAGACGGGCAAAGCTTGCCGGTCGGTCTCTTAACTCCCTTTGCTTCGGGCTTTTCAGTATGTGCCCTGGTCGGTTTCTTCTTTTGACCTCTTATCATTTCAAAAGAAATCACTTATTTTAGGAAGCTACTTTGTTTTATTTTGTTTATCTTCTCCGTGACCTCCCTCTGTTGGAATCTGGACGTGGGAATGACCTTCTATGGCATTGCCCTCAGCCCAGATAGCAGTGCAAGAAGGGCCTCGCTGACTGCCCTGCCCTCGACCACTTTAATTGTTGCTTTATTATCACGCCCAGGGCCCTCTTCCCCTGCTTGGGCTCAGATCCAGACTCCAAGGTAGGGCCAGGGAACAGAATGAGGGACTGGCCTGCCTTTAAGACCCGGGTATCACCAAAATCACAATGCAGGCTGCCTTGGTCCTGAGCCTCACCCACCAGGCCTTTCATGCATTTGGGCTTTCAATGAGATCAACTATTTCATTTTCCTTTACCCTCATTGCAGAGATGGTGGAGAAATGAATCAAATTGAAGGCGAGGCCACTCAGACCAACCTCACGGAGCCCGCCAAGCTGGGAGTCAAGTTTTTCTGGTGTGAGTAGCTGCTTCTCTCTGGGGTCAGGACCCTGGAGGCCAGCGCTCTGGGCTGGGGCACTCCTGTCACATCAATGCCGTCCATTCGGGCCCTGATCACTTGTGTAGCACCTCGGATATGCCACCCACTGGAGATGCCGTCATGACAGTTCACAATATAACGACTCCCAGTATTTCAATAGGGCAAGTCCCCGCTGGGATGCATGGGGCAGGCGGAGTCAAAGACCCAGGTCACTCTTGGTCGGGACGGGTGGGAGGAACCTGGTGGCCTTCTTCAAAGTAGTCCCTGTGAATAGAAGAACAAGCCCAACGTGGAAAACCTTGGAGGCAGGAGATGGTCAGAGGAAAGTGAGTTGGACTTCCGGCTCTGCACTCTCTGGTCACATTGTTGGGGTCCCTGAGAGACACTCAGAGCCATGTGTTCACTGAGCTCCCAGCCAGCTGAGGAATGGGCATGGGGCAGCATAGAAGGATCCAGATGTCAATTTCATTGTTACTATAGCTACATGGGAGGGCTCAGCCCAGAATCGTGGGGCCGTCTCCAATCAAAAGTGATTGGAAGCCGTTCCTGTGAGATGGACAGTAAAGTCACCTGCTGCAGTAGCAATCAGTCCCATAGCCCAGCCCTCATCACTAATGACCGAGTCCTTAAAGAAAACAGTTCCTCCCACACATATGAGTACAAAAAATGCACACCATCCTAAAGTCAGTTTTGTGAGGCTAACTAGATACCATCGGCTCTGTAGGCTGTGACGGGCTTCGTAAACATTTGCCTCACTGGTGCATTCTTCCTAGGCAGCAGTTGGAACACAGGAAGAGTGGGTGATGTACACAAGGTCCCTGAACTAAATGAGTCAGAAGTGGGACTCAAACCTAGGTCTCCAAACTCTCAACTGTGTACTTGTCCCAGGAGACTGATCAGGGATGTGAGTGGAGTGGGGAGAGAGGCACAAAAGTCAAGGTCAGCTATTCCGCGCCCATTTGTAAGGAAGCCTTTACCTGGAGCGGAAAGAGAGGCTCGAGCTGTTGTCTGGAGAAGCCGAGGAGAGAGATGTACTCTGGTTGGAGACATCAGAGTCACATTGGGACTTGAGGGTGTGTGTGAAATTGCAAGAAAGAAGCATTCCAGGTGGAGGGAGCCACGTAAAAAAAGGCCTCAAGAAAGAAGACTACATCACGGGCGGGTGCTAGAGGCGAGATAGTGTAGGAGGGCTTCAAACGCCGTGTTCTAGGTCTTGATGTTTCTTCTCTATGCAGTAGGAGGTTGCAACATTTTGTGATCAAGACAGAAACATGCAAGGATTGTGTACTCTGGTAAATCTATGCTTGAGAGCTAGGCGCTGGGAGAGGAGGACAGCACGTGCATGCCCAGGTGTGTGCACCGTGGGGCCTCGTGCGCTATTGTGGAAAGAGCGAGAGATAGATTTTCCCCCCCTGGTTCCTCTGGGCTAGACAGCTCTCAGTCTAGGGGGGAATGTACAAAGCTGCTAAAATTCACAGAGAGAAAGTTTAGGGTGAACATATGTTCTCATGAGTGAGGCAGGCCAGGCACCAGCAGTCCTAGGAAAAGTAAGCCAGAAACATCCCTCAATCTGGGCCTTGAAGTCTTGTGCAAGCTTCTGTCCAGCTTCTGTGCAAGCTTCTTCCTCCAACTGTCCTTCTGCAGTTATAAATTCAGAGAGTCCGAGGGAGGAGGGTCCTGGGTGGGTGATCATCTGAACTCGCTCCTGGGTCCTTGACATCCAGAAAATTGCCGAAAACTTTCTTATGGTAGCTCCTGACTGCTGAGATGTGATTTTGACTTAGAAAATGTAAGAATTATTTGAGTGGATGAAGCTGAATCAGTAGAGCAAATTCCCCCTGATTGTCTCTATGTCTAAATCATTTGTTCTCATGGGTTCTGTCCCCTTTGGGTATATTTCCCCCTTGACTTTAACAACTGAGCTCCAAGTTTTCCTCGGCTGACAGAGAAAATTTCTAGATCCACATAGAGAAAGTAGATACTCCATGTCTCCACTTCAGGGCCCCTGAAACCTTGGGCTTTGAACACTTCCTAGCAATCATCCGATGCATAAAAAGAGGGGTAGAGTGTATTGTGAAGGAGAGCTTATGATCTGTTCCCAATGGATTCCCATATTCTTAAGGATGGATGGATTTCCAAAGAGCATACAGGAAAAGCAAAGCAGACCACTTGCTGTGCCTCCTGCTTCAGGCAGGCTCTGGAAGCAGCTGGTGAGCACATAGAACATAGAGCGCCATGGGCCACGTTCTTGGCTCCATGCAGCTAAAAGGTGGTGCCTCCACACACACGGGCACTGCTATAGTTTATTGTGCCAGCCTGGCCGATAAACACAAGTAGGATTAACTGAAGGGCAGAGGGATAAATGGCTCGGTGAGCCTCACCTTGGTTGTTCTGTGTGTCAGTTTAAAGGGGTCCACTACCTGTGGGATGCCTAGCCTGTGGACTGTGTCGCTGTAAGTTGAGGTCCCTTTAAGCCCACACGATTGGAATGTTCATCTCTGGAGCTGGGGACTGACAGTTGATGACAGTTGGGGACCTGCCTTGCTGTTTGCTGCCTGGGTATATATAGCCCAGCTCTCTCTACAGAAGGGGACTGGCAACTGGCAGCTCTCAAAACTTGAAGGACTGCTAGTGTCTCATTGCTTTATAATTTAACTGTTAATTTCTTGTATTATCTATCTGTATATTATTTAACGGTTTATTTCTTGAATTATATATCTATCTTTATAAATATATTTATATATAATTACTAGCAATCTGGTTTGTCTCTCTAGAGAACCCTGTCCAATACAGGTACCAAGAGCAAGCTGACTTTTAACCCAGTAACCAGGGACTTCCAGAGACCAGAATGTTTGCAAGGAAGGAAGCTCAGACAACGATTCTTAACCCCAACTGCACAATAGAATCGCTAGGGAGCTTCTAAAGTACCAAGCACACACAGTCCAAATCTGCGGGGGGAAGGCGGGAGATAGGTGTGGTAATTTTTAAGATCCCCACATGAAGCCACCACTAAGAAACACAGGACTCCAGGGCCTCGCTTCGAGGGTTCTGGAGATGAACATGTCTCTTGCTTAACCTGGTCCCTCCTAATGCAGTCCTCATTTGTTCTTAGTGATGCCCTCGGCACCATACTGGGTCCTGGCCACCGACTATGAGAACTACAGCCTGGTGTACTCCTGTACCACTTTCATCTGGCTTTTCCACATGGATCGTGTTTGGATCTTGGGAAGAAACCCTTACCTCCCTCCAGAGACAGTGACCTACTTAAAAGAGATCCTGACTTCTAACAACATTCCTGTCAACAAAATGACCACCACAGATCAGGTGAACTGCCCCGATTTCCTGTGACAAGGCTGGGCTGCTACAGCAAGGCGGGGCCCACTCTGTATGACTTCCTTTGCTTTCCGTCTCCTCGCCCTCACGCCTAGGACCCATTTCTAATACCAGGAGGGAAGGTGAACACCCAGGCCATGGGAGGGACCTCAAGAAAGGTTGACCCAAACACTTAGCCATGTGCCACCTAGCTGCCTTACTTGCCTAAGAATAAACTTGCTGACATGCTGTACTCATGAAAGAGTCTGAACTGGGTTCATTATTGTGGGGTTTTAACTATAAGCTTGTGCTTGGGAATCCTTAACAGGTTGGGGAAGAAAAAAAAAGACCTGGGTACCGGACTGCCCTTGTTGAAAGTTAAGAATCTGGCTCCTGCTGATTGGTAAAGGCATGTTCTATACAGGCCGGTAAAGGCCGGAGGCCAAGGGCTTCCCTCCTGCGACAGGCAATGCTCGGGGGAATCAACTGTCTGGGGTTTGTCAGGCTCTCATAGGCAGTTCCCTTGACGATTGGTCTGTCTCATCAGAAGGCCCCCTGAATCAGATGCAGAATGGTACCATCTTGGAGCCTAAGCAAGACTGAAGAGCATCTATGAAATGAAATGTGGGGTTTGAGATTTTTTTTCAAAGGAAATCATTTGAGCACGTGTCTTTTAGTCCGCTGATATATCCTGGGGTCCAGAATCTCCGTCTGCACAGCCTGGTGAGGGAGGCAGGCAAATAAGAATGTGCTGACAGTCTGACACGCTGAGCGCAAGGACGAGCAAAGGGGAGGAGGCTCAGTGCCCCCCTCCCCCCAACCCCAGGTAGGTGGCCACAGAGTTATAGTCCTCCCTCTGGGGCCTCCGACTGCAGGGAGCCTGGAGCCACCTTGGGTGACCACTATAAACACCCAGGTGTCAGCATGACCTCCCTGAAGTCCCACTTCTCCCACAGAGTCCTTAAAATATGCCAGTGTTTTAGGAGAAGAATAAGAAATTAGACCCTTGAATTAGCTCTTTGCCGTCTTTGAATGTGTGTACAATATCCACTTCTGTGTGCGCTTGAGACGCTTTAATGCTTTCTGTCAAAAGGTACAAAAGTTTCAAGGATCTTAATTTGTAGAATTTTTATTGAGCCAAATAAATATAATCTCAAAACGTAGCTTCCATTTCAGAATTCCAAGAGACTTAAAGCCACTGGGCACAAAGGCAGTAAGAAGGAAGTTGGCATCTAAGAAGATCCTCACTCCCTCTGCCCCCTAGCTCTGCCTCCCAGGCAGGCGCTTTTCTAACATGAGATTAAGGGGTGCAACCAGCTCTCTGCCCCCGCTTCTGGGGCACAAAACAAACTCATGTCATTGCTTGTTGTCAGTTGCCATTGAGTCACCTCCAACTTATGGCGACCTTCCGTATAGCTGAGCGAAACGCTGTCCAGCCCTGCGCTGTGTTCATGCTGTGGTCCTTCTCATAGGGGACTTCCCTCTTGTGCACTGGCTCTCTCGTTTACAACCATGATGTCCATGTGTAGCCATCGGCCTGTCCTGATGCCGGGTCCAGATCAGATCAGACTCGCGAGCAGAGCGGATCCGAAAGGGTCACGTGGGCTGACCTTTTGGAAGCAGATCACTTGGCCTTGCTGCCTAATCTGTGTTAGTCTGGAAGCCTCACTGAAACCTGCCCACGATGGGTAAGCCTGTTGGTAGCGAAGTCCCCAGGACAGTGTGGAGTGACATGCAAATTACCACAGTCCAGAAAGCAACAAGCAACCATCAACGCGAAGGGACTACTGAATGAGTGGAAAGCTGGCTAGCAAGAGGACGCCAGGAAGCAGGTTGTCTTTCAGGAGTGAGTGAGCCTGACAGGCCTAGAGTGGACACAGTAACTGGACAAAGAGGCGAGAAGGGGGAGGAAAGGGTGGGAAATAGACAGTCAACAGCAAAGTAGGGGAAATCGCACAGAATAAATCCTCACTGGGGCTCCCCCTGTCATTGCTTTCACCAACATTGCTTTAGCTAGCACCCTGCCCCCAACTTTGCACCCCAAGTATTTTGAAGCAAATTCCAAATAGCATCTCCTTCTATCTGCCCATAACTACCTAATGGTAAATCTCCAGCAAATAGATAATTTGTGAACAAGCAAATAAAGAAATGCTGATTGTTTTACATCCTGGAGGTGATCACAAACTGTCATCTCAATACAGATATGATTTGACAGATGGGAGCCTGGTGGCTTTGTGGTGGTGCACTGGCTGTGGGCTGCAAGGTCGGCAGTTGGGAACCACCACCTACTTGCCGAGAAAGCCGGGCTTTCTACTCCCAGAACCAGTCACAGTCTCGGGAACTCACCAGGGCAGGTCTACCCAATCCTCTAGTGTCACTACGAGGCAGTACTGACTCGATGGCAGTGAGTCTTGGATAAACCAGATGAGAGAAGATAAATACCAAAAAAAAAATTCATCATAATTTTATTCGTAGCCCCCAAACTGGAAAGAAGCTAAGCTATCTAACAGCAGAAATACGGCATCATGCATGCTGGGGCAGCCACTTGAGGTAGTGCCAATCAGTCAACAGACTGTGAGGTCATGACGACTCCCCAGCCACGCAGGCACCGGGCCCGCCCAGCCATGCTCCTGACCGCACAGCACGGGGCCTTGCTGCCACCAGCAGGAGCCTCCACCTCCACAGCTCCACTTGACCGGGCCAGACTGCATCCATCTGAGCCGGGGACAGCCAATCCACAGGCTGAACAAAAACATCTGATTTTGTGGCTTGACTGAAGATAAATTAAGGCAATTAAATTGAGATTTGACTTTGTGCGACACAGAGGAGAATGAAAATTTCTCCAACTACAAAGCTCATGTGGTTTGGGGGTGCTCATTACTGGTGTTATGAGCCCAGTGATGCACAGGTAAGCTGAGACTCCCACCCAAGGCTCCTGCCATAGCAGTGTTGGCCGCAATGGCTTTCATCGCCCCAGCTCCAATCCTTCGGGGCCTAGCTGGCTCAGGTTCCTTATCTTGGGTACAATTCTGAAAGAATTGATATATATTTTTATATATAATATTTTTCTAAGGTAATTTAACTTTACAGTCCTAAAAAAGTTCACAATATACTGTCGAATGAAAAAAAGCTATAAGCATACACAAAATTGAGGACTAAAAGTGAACAGAGAAAATTAAATCAGTGTGTTAGAGTGCTGGGATTGTGGGTAACTTGTATTATTTTTGCTATCACTGTTTGTAACCTAGGCCCTCCAACTTCAGACCCTGAAACATCCTTCTAGCTCACCCTGACTCTCTGGTAAGCGTGGTGCCAAGCTCCAAATAAATCGACATCTTCTTCCAACAACTACCTTGAATGTTGAGATCTTTCTGAACTATAGTCCCATAAAGCTACTCCCCAACCCATCTGAAATGATGCCATGATTTATGGATACAGGCTGTGTGGTAGGTTGTTCATTTGTTTGATGTCTGGTAGTTTTCAAACTTATTTAATAAAGTAATTCTACTGCCTACCAACCAGGTCCTCTGATACTTCCAGGAGACATACAGGGACCAACGCAGAGCATGTTGTCTGCGCATTATTTTATAACAGACTTTCCTCCACCCCAAATCTTTATTTTACCTTGATCCAATTATGAGAAACTTAAAAATTTTAATATTTGTTAGATATGTTCAAATTTCATGCTAAAATCAATAGTCTTGCTAAACAGTAAGTCTGAAATTGAAATAAGTTCACAACGAGTCCTCTAATGCGTTCCAGCAGAATAAGGTCACCTGGACTCGTTGGTCCTGCAGAGGAGTGGTGTGGCAGAAAGAGCAGAGGGGTGGGAGCCAGCACATGCCCCGGCCCTAGTCAGCCACTTCTTCCAGCAGACCCCTTCCTGGTTCAGGCCTGTCTCTCCCCTGCACACTGAAAGAGCCAAACTAGGCACGGTATAGCTCAGGACTTTTCCAGGGACACATTTATAATGTTGTGCACAATTAGTAATAGCCAAAACAGTAGGCTCAGACATGCGAATTAATGATCTTGAAAGCGATACAGGACCAGGCGATGTTCTGTGTTGTGCTCTGCACGGTGCGATGCTCACCACTAGGCCACCAGTGCTGCACGCTCTTTGCTTCTGTTGCACGTGAGGTCGCCGTGAGTAAGAGCCAACTCGACGGCGACTAACACCTTAAACTTAATAAAGCAAGACTTTGTGCAAAGGAGGGATCACCTGTACTGTATAGGTTGGGGAAAGACACAAACGTGTAAGACCAACCCTTTATATTTTATATCTCATATATGTTATATAAATATTTTATACATTATCTTATATCTCCTTCTAAACCTTATCAATGGAGACACACACCTGACACCCTGTGAAAATAAAAACATGTATTTTGCACTATCCATTGTTTTGATGATATGTTTTCCTAAAGGGATGCATGTGTTTTACTTGTATGATTATTATGTTCTATAAATACATTGGAAAGATTGCATTTTTCTCTCTGGAGTTTTTAAGGATGCTGATTATGATTAAAACACTAAAATGTCATTTCTAAGCCAACTCTTCAGCATCTTCAGTACATTTGGAGACCCAAGGGGGCAATAATAGCCCATTGAATTATAAAGGGACTCCCTCAGTGAACCACATTGGGAAGCTTGAGGCCAAGACCATCTGAGGCTGAAGTTTGACATACGCAGTCAAGCAGGTAAAATCTCTTAGCCTAGGACAGCTGAAATCGGATGACAGCTCTGGACACCTGCAAAGGGATAGGCACTCCATTTCTGCCCTTGAAACCATTCCCACTCATTTCCAGGCCTGATGTTCCAGTCTCCTGATGTTCTTCCCAGCTCAGCCTCCCTTCTACTCCTGCTGGCTCCTACTTAGGCACCATGTCAACTGGCTCTCGGTCACACCAATTCCTTGGGAACATGTCAGAATGAGGAGAGAGTGGGCAGAGAAGGGCAAAAGTTGAAGCCTCCCCACCCGTACCCCCACTCCCATCAATTGATTCAGATTTGTCCTCATGCCTCGCCTGGGAAGTGACTAGTCATCACTTCCGGTGCTGACCAGCTGTACAGCTTACCAAATGTCCTCTGTCAGAATCTGGGGGGAAGTGCAGTTTCTAGGAATGGCTCTTCTACCACGTCTTTGTAATGTCCCCCAAATGAGTGGGTGAAGCCATGCATACAGGGTGTGTGACCCACTAATATAGGGGCTTGGTCAGTTTTTCCATTCGTCCAGATGTAAGAGAGCCATCCGAGGGGTAGAGAGAGAGAAGGCTACGACCATCAAAGAAAAGCCACCAGCAGAGCACATTGGAGGTACCTGCCTAAAGTGGAGGAGGCCGCAAAGGCACTAGAGACCACGGCACGGAGATCATGAGACTAAGCAGAGCATCCGGGCTGAGACCATGAAGCAAAGCAGTGGGCTTCCTGGCTCATGGAGGCAGAGGCTGAGGGACCACCATCATGCCCACCAACATGACCGAGACAAGGAGCTACAGACAAAACAACTGTATCCTAACTAGTTTGGTAACCTGTTAGCTTCTCTAATGAACCCCTATAAGTGTGAGTATTGTCGTCTGTGACTTCTGTGTGGCCGTTGGTATGGATTCTCAAACGCAGTAGAGAAGGGGAGTGTCCTGAGAGGGATGGTTGGTGTCAGAATAGAGAAAGTTGGCGGGGAGAGGCATGTCTGGCCTCAGCCTCAGGTTTGGGCTGGTATGGAGTTGCATTCTTCTCTGTGTATAGTCAGCGGCGGTCAGATGTGTCCTCCACGCCAATTTGTCACAAACGGCCCAAAATCTAATATTTACAGGTTGCAGGGTAGTCCCTTTGAAAGGTCCTTTCTCGGTCTACTGCCAAAAAACAAACAAACTCACTGCCATCGAGTCGATGCTGACATATGGGGACCCTAGAGGACAGGGTGGAACTGCCCATGTGAGTTCCCAAGACTGTGACTCTTTCCAGGCGGAGAAAGCTCCATCTTTCTCCGGGGAAGTGGCTGCTGGTTTCAAACTGCTGACCTTGCAGTTCACAGCCCAACACAGAACCACTACACTAATGAATGGTGAGCAACAGTGACAGAATGATGACCTTTACCTTGAGTGACAGTGGCCTGTGTGAACATTTTACATCAGACATAGACCATGAAATTTTTTAAACAGGGTTTTTTTTTTTTTCTTATCCTGGATTTCGTATACAGAAAAAAAAAAAAACCCAAACAAATTAACGGTAATAAAAAAGAAAATCTCAATCAAAAAGGAAATAGAAGATATTAAAAACTAGAACAAATTTAAAACGGGTCAGAGGGAGATCAGATGACAAGGTGTTCATTTGAACCAACTGCATCTGCCATCATCCACTTTCCAACGCAATGCACGCTGCGTGAGGGCAGGCTGCTCACATCCTTGGTCCCGGGTCAAGGGAGACTCACCAGAGGCTGAACCTGCACATATTTTTAAAAATTGAAATGACTTTGAAATGCTAGACCATGAACTTCTGGAAAGATCTCTCGGAGGCTGAGGGGTAGTAACTCTAAGAAAATGTTAGAAGATTAAGAGGCATACGCTAAGCATAGGTTATGAGTTTGTCATTTCACAGGCCAGTAAATTCTAGAAAACGTGCAATCCAGGACAGGCCCCTCATAACTTGACTAGTCTTGTGCGTGTGCATCTGTGTGTATGTCCCATTTAAGATGCTAGATGATAACATTTAAAGAGTAGCCCCTCCTCCAAAAACGCACAGCATTTAGGAGCCTTGCACAACAACAAACAAGTCAAAACCCAGGAGACCTGCGATGGTTGAACACTATGTGGATAATCAATGTCACTGAACGGGACGCGTGAAGACTGTAGAAATGGCAGTGGTCTCATTATCTGCATGTTCACAGGATACACACAGACAGGGAGAGGGAGAGTGAACTGACTGCTGAATCCCAGTCTCGTGCACAGGCCAGTGGTGAAACAGTCTAATGATGTCAATAAGCAGCCGCCTCTCTTACCTGCTTTTAATCCTAGGCTTCTGCCTCCCACGCCGCCCACGTTAAATCAGCTGCCAGGGCCTTCGGTGAGTCAGCTCGGGCCAGGAGGAGCAACTGGGCTTGGGGAGCTCCCCGGCTGGCCTGAACAGGCCTGGGGGAAGCACTGAGCTCTAAGTAGGCGGTTGTTCTTTGCTTGAAGACTGGTCCCGAGCAGCCTGGTGAGAGCCAGCGGCCTCCCGTGTCCTCCCTCACCAAATGCGGGCGTCCCCATAGCAATGAGCAGGGTCGGCCTTCCTGGAAGATGCTATGGGAAACTGCACAGCCCACAGGCTGCCATCGGTGGCATTTTGCCTAAGGGATTTTTTTAAATAAACAAAGTACATAGCAAACAGTCTAAACGAGCCATTTTTGACCTACAAAATCTTAGTACCAAGAATATCCCTTCAGTTGGGCAGGCACAGGAGGCAGAGGCTGGGGACATTTCGTCTCAGCTCTGAAGGCATCACTTCGGGCCTCGTCCTCAAAGCGGTTGGCCCAGTGACCTTGGCTGCCTTCACCCTTTTCATTTTTCTTACTACTCTTCAGAGCCTGCAGTTATCCTGTTACTTCTCTCTCAGCGGTTTTATGGTCATCTCTTCTACTCAAATGCACACGCTCGGGGACCAGGAGCCCTGGCTCTCATACACCCATTTCTTCAGAGCCTCCCACTGTACTGGCCACATACTAGACAGTAAAGACTTACTGGATGAATGGGTGAATGAATAAACAAATAAAGGAATGCAGAGGCTGAATAAATGCCCCAGGACCCGGACAGGATCTGCCATAGAAATGAAAATAGAACCCAAGAATCTTTTCCGTTCATATGCTTCAACATATTCAGCTGAGATAGATTCCCAATTTTCTATCTCTAATATGTCTTCACAAGTTGCCAGGGGAACACAATCCCCCTCAATGCATATTCATTTCCCAAATAGGAAAATGGAATGAGGTCCAGGGAAGTGAAATTACTTGAACAAAGCCATGGGACTGGTTACAATGATCATTAAGATTTAGACTTGCACCCTAATTTCTATGCCAGAAATCATGGACTCGCAGGATGGTTTGAGAGTTTTGCTTCATCTTGCAACTTTCCCCCACAAACAAAACACTACCTGTGAGAAGTATTTTTTGCCTCCATGAACAAAAAACTAAGGTTCAAAGTCAGCGTTAGGTTTGGCAGGGCAGTAACCACTGGTTAGATGTTGCCGTCAATGAGTAATTATAAAGGAGGCAACGTTGGCTGGGCTTGGCGGTCTGCTCTGGTATGACAGGTGAGGGAGAGGACGCCCTGCTTGCCAGGTTTCCAGATAATAAAGATGGTCAACATGCCAGTCTTAGACTCGGACTCCAGCGATTCCTAGCACCAGGGCTACTGTTTCAGATGGTTACGGGGCAACTTACCAGGGAGCAAACCAACTGGATAACTTTGGGACAAGTTCTCAGCTCCTTACAGGCATCTGAACAAGGATATAGCACAAGCAGCCTGGAGATGAGGAATGCGTTATACCTACATCCTCTCCTCCCGTGGTGCCACTAGGGTTGGGTATCACGCAGGGACACCACGATGCCACTCATAGAGTTATCTGTACCCCACCCCCATGCATCTCCTCCATGTAAGCAAACGTAGAATCCCTTCGTGTACTCATTACCAATTTCAATCATAGAATGATATGTGATCAATACAGTTGTATATTGCTTAAATATCACATTTCTTTGTTCATAATCTAAGATTTCGCATTATCGTTAGGCAAAAGGCTCTCTCCTGGTGCAGTGAATTAAGTATCTTTCTCCACCAGCCAGTCTGCAAGAAAGAGGAGGCTGTCCGCTCCCTTAAAGATTTACAATCCTCAGAAATCCTACGACGCAGTCCGACTTTGATATATTGGGCCATTATCAGTTGGCAGTACAGTGGATTTGGCTTGGGTTTAGATTATATGAATCCTAACAACACACTTGTTCGGTAAAATCTTTCTACATTGATTTACATTATTAGTAATGGAGTGGGTCGCTAAAACATGAGACTTTGACAAAATCAGCAACTATCAAAGCCTGGCGGCAAGGACAGTAGTAGCATGTGATTATAGCATGTTCAGATGAATGACGACGTGGCCGTGTGCTGGGGTGGGGTGGGGCGTGATAGCTTTAACCAGAGTGCACTAGAGGGTTCAAAATGTAAATTAGCAAAGGCTTTTAGCCTTGTAGATATGTTGATACATGGAAATAGGGCTTACACAAATTATTTGCTGTTCTAACTACAGGGCTATTTTAATAAAAAATAATCAATTTCTACTGAAACACTGTACAGAAATGTTAGAGGCAGTCATGTGGATGTCACCCCCAACTGACCTTGTCACCCTGGGCAGCCTGAACCCCCAAGGGATGGCACTGCCCTCCCCCACGCCATGAGATTTTCCTTGTGATTTGCGGGGAAGTGCTGGCTGCGCTGATTTATTACGTCACTTGGGACACACTATTGTTTTCTTAATAAGGGTAAGTGCTTTTTCTGTGTTCCCTTTTCACTTTTCCCTTGTGTTGATCGACATCCGTCTCCCCCTTGAAAGCATTCGCCTCTTCTGAGCACTGTACTCAATTCTACTAGAGAGGTGACACTGTCATGGAGAGATGGGGTTTGTTGTTCATTTCAAGCAAACAAAAGTCCCTCTGATGCTGCATCCTCTCCTCAGCGAGTGTGCTGACAGCGGACCGCAAAAGAGCGCCCCACAAGGAGGAGGAGTCCTAGGAGGATGAATTGTTTCACCCAAGACTAACTTACCTTAGAGAATCATCCTAGATGGCAAAATCAACTTCTTCTTCAACTTATTAAGATATATTCTTTATTGACTCCCATTTATGAATTCCTGGATAGAGCAAGTCATACGATACTGGACTATGAACCGCAAGGTTGGCGGCACAAACCCATTGAGAGGCATCTCAGGCCGGGCAATAAGCTTCTGAAAGGTGGCATCCCTTGATACCTTCAGGACCAGGGGTGTGAGCGGTGATACTGGGAGAGTGGAGGGTGAATGGGTTGGAAAGGGGGAACCGATTACAAGGATACACATGTGACCTCCTCCCTGGGAGATGGACGGCAGAGAAGGGGGGGAAGGGAGACTCCGGATAGGGCAAGATATGACAAAATAACAGTCTATAAATTATCAAGGGCTCATGAGGGAGGGGGGAGTGGGGAGGGAAGGAAAAAAAAAAGAGGACCTGATGCAAAGGGCTTAAGTGGAGAGCAAATGCTTTGAGAATGATTAGGGCAAAGAATGTACAGATGTGCTTTATACAATTGATGTATGTATATGTATGGATTGTGATAAGAGTTATATGAGCCCCTAATAAAATGTAAAAAAAAAATAGGAAAGGTGGCATCCTTGAAACCCAGGAGCACAGGTCTACCTGCATGCTTGCCAGTGCCATAACTTGGAATTGACTTAACAGCAATGAACAACAACATGAATTTATGTTTCATATTGAAACAACCACTTCCAGCACCAGCTTTAAAAACTGCATCTCCCACACCAGCCTGTGTGATCATGAGGCGTCGATGGGATCAGGTATCAGGCATCAAAAACTCAAAACAATCAATCATATTGATGTGAATGAGGGGGAGGGTGGAGAGGAAACCCAAAGCCCATCTGTAGACAATGGGACATTCCGTAACAGAAGGGTCAAATCCAGCCAGATCAGATCATCATGTACACTGATACAGACAAGCATTCGCAACACAGGGAATCCAGGACGGAGAAACCCCTCAGGACCAATAATGAGAGTAGCGATACCAGGAGAGTAGGGGAAGGTGGGGGAGAAAAGGGGAACTGATCACAATGTTCAACATATAAGCCCCTCCCAGGGGGACAGACAACAGAAAAATGGGTATGGGTGAACGGAAACAGTGTTCGGTGTAAGATATGAAAAAAAAAAAGATAAATTATCAAGGGATCATGATGGAGGGAGGGGAGGGGAGGAAATGAGCTGATAACAAGGGCTCAACTAGAAAGAAAATGTTTTGAAAAGGATGATGGTAACATATTACACGTGTGCTTGGCACATTGCATGAATGTATGGAATGTGATAAGAGCTGTAAAAGCCCCCAATAAAATGATCTTTTTAAAAAATGCATCTCCCTTTATTTTATTTTTATATTTTTTATTGACATATCTTACTGTAAGGAAGTTGAGAGGCGCCAGAGACCAAATCAGTCAAATTAGAGCAAACAGGCTTTATTGGGGAGAAAAGCCCAGCCTGGGTGAAGTCCCACAGTCCACAGTGTCTGGGCTGGAGGAGTTGCACTGCAGGTTACAGGGGTGGTGCTTATATATGGACAGGTATGTCCGGGTTTCTGGAATGTAAGGTGTCTTCCTGGTTCCGGGTGTATTCATGCCAGGTGCAGAACGGTGGGCCGAGAACAAAGCGGGCACTGAGCGAAACGGGTCATGCACAAAATGGGCCGTGAGTTAAAGAAAGAAAGAAACTTGCAAAGCTGCTGACAGGTTACGTAGCCACCGCTGGTCAGCTCCACAGGTGTGTGTGGGAGATTCAAGGCCACTTGCTGCTAGTTGCTTCAGCTAGCTCTGGTCAGCTCCGCAGGTGTGTGTGGGAGATTCAAGGCCACTTGCTGCTAGTTGTTTCAGCTAGCTCTGGTCAGCTCCGCAAGGGTGGGGGAGATTCAAGGTCACTGGCTGCTAGAAGCCGGCCTGGCATGGATCCGGCCATACACTTATTCATTGCTATACATCCATTCACATACAGTTCTGTTGTTCAAGTCCATCGGGTGGGCTTATACAATCATCACTGCATCTCCCTTTAAAGCCATAAAGAACAACCAGGAGGTCATTTTTCAACACAGAATCATGGTACTCTCAAGAGCCCTGGTGGTGCAGGAGTTAAGCACTTGACTGCTAACCAGAAGGTCCGCGTTTGGAAACAGCAGCTGCTCCGCAGGGAAAGCTGTGCCGTTGGTTTCTGTGGGGATGTTCTGCCTGAGAAAGCCTACGTGGCAGTTCTGCTCTGTCCTGCAAGGTCACTCTGGGGGTGGGTGGGGTGGGTGAGTGTGACAGGATCACAGTGTTAAAAACGAACTCAAAAAAAGTACAATGAAATTTAAAATGAAGAAGAATTACTTGAGAATGATACAAGCACACCTTTCTAAATATAGGATTTGTAGAAAGCCTTGCATTAAGCAACCAAATCGATATGATCAAGGAATACTGTGGCAGTTCCTGCCCGCAGGACTAAGCTGGGTAATCTGTACAGCACTTTCAGCCTGGTGCTCCGAGGGCTGGCTCACTCGTTATTCAAATGATGCCTAAGAATTCCATAGTTCACAGATTCACTTTGGCAGGAAGGCAGTTATTGTTCTTAGAATTACTGCCTCCAAAGATAAATCTAATGTGCCACCTCTAAACTATTGACCTAAATTATCTCTTTGACTCTTTAACTGTTGGTTTGCCAGCTGGCTCCCTGACTAGACAGTGCATGCCCACAGGCCAGGAGCCTCATTCTTCCAGTGGCCTCAGCTTGTAGACACACAGGAATGAAACTAACACACTGTTGGGAGGGGAGACAGTTTAAAATTCACTCCCCATTTGAATACTTTCCTATCTGTTCTGCTCTTTGTTTCCATCTTGGTGGCACTGGTGGCTTAGCGAGTTATGAGTTGGGTTCCTGACTTCAGCAGTTCAAAGTCACCAGCTGCTCCAGGGAAAGAGGACTTTCTACTCCCATTAAGAATTACAGTCCCAGAATCCCGCAGGTCAGTTCTACCCTGTCCTGCAGGGTCACTATGATCTGGCATCCACTCAATGACAGTGAGCTTGAGGGCTTTTATTCCTCCCCAAACCATTTTATTAGGAGCTAACACAGATATCAAATCATTCCATAGTCCAATCCCATCAAGCAGTATTGTACAATTGCTTTGGCCAAAGGCATCACAGATTTTGTAATTCAAATAAGTTCATGATAATTTGTAATGTGCTATGAACAGAGATGCTGTTCGGTTCCCTTGGATCGTCATTTGTCTTTATTTACTATTCATTGAGATCCCAAATTCACAAAAATAATCAACCAGAGTCTGAGTACTGTAAATTATAAATACTAATGTGTATCAAATATTGTAGATGACTAAAAATGAGTCATTTCAAGAATTACAATTGAGAGCCACCCACAGATACTGGTCTTCAGAATCTCCATACCAGCTCAGCACCTCAGCCACAGTAGTGTGGTGCCAGCTGTCTGCCAACTACTGCTCTGTGACCATCTCCCCCAGACCTGGTGCGAGCATCACCAGGCAGTAACGGCCAGTGAGACCTCTCTGAAGTAGGGTGCGTTAGATTCCACACCAAACGTCTCTGGACATCTAGCAACTGTGCATAAACAGAAGGAAGGAATGGACGCAAAGGCCCAAAAGAGGAAAGAGAAACAAAACAAAACTTAATATTCACACAAATGCCAAGAAGGCAAGATTTGAGGTACGTTGCTATTAAGAGAATCTGCCTGTTATGTTGATGCAAATGAGGGGGGTTGGAGTGGAGAAAACCAAAGCCCATCTGCAGATCATTGGACATCCTCCCACAGAAGGGTTATAGGAAGGGACAATTCAACCAGGGTGCAGTATAGCATCGATGAAACACACATCATCCCTCTAGTTTCTGAATGCTTTCTTGCAGCCTGCCCCCCCCCCATGACCCAGTTTTACCTTACAAATCTGGCTAGACTGGAGTACATACACACTTTGGTACAGATAAGAGCTCCTGACACATGGAATCCAGGACAGAGAAACCCCTCAGGAACAGTCATGGGAGTATCATGAGAGTAGGGGGATGGAGGTGGGGGGAGAATAAGGGAACCCATCACAAGGTTGGATATATAGCCTCTGCCCCAGCGGAACAAGTAACAGAAATGTGGGTGAAGGGAGACAACCGACAGTTTAAGACAGGAAATAATAACAATAATATATAATTGATCAAGGATTCATGAGGATGGGAGGGGAGGAGAGGGAGGGGAAAAGGGGTCGCTGATACCAAGGGCTCAAGTAGAAAGAAAATGTCTGGAAATGTCAATGGGAACATATGTACAAGTGTGCTTAATACAATTGAATGATGGATTGTCATAAGATTTGCAAGAGCCCCCCAATAAAATGAATAATAAGAAACATCCCCAAAAGAGAATCTACCTGGATCTGCCTAAAGTTGCTCACAGCCAGAGAGAAAAATATGAGGGGTACCCCACCCCCCAAAAAACCCCACAGAATTGTGCTGGGCAGAGTAGAACTTTTGTAGTTGCATTTTTCCTGCCAGTGAGCATCAAGCAACTTGCTCTGAGTTAGTGCACCCAGTGGCATGATGTCACCTGGGAAGGTTCTCACTGGTCAGTGACTTTTTTTTTTTGTAAAAGCAGTTTCACTCAAGCCTCACTGTTTTGTGACGACAGATTGAAGAGAACAACGTGCGGCTGTGACATTGTGTTTCCTGCTTGGGAAAAATGCCGCAGAAACTGTTGTGATGTTGAACACAGCACAGAAGGACAGCACTATAGGAAAAGTATGAGTGGTTTTCTCCTGTCAAAAATAGTAAGATGTCAATTAATGACACACCTTGCTCTGGACATCTGTCAGCTTCCAAAAGGGATGAAAACATTGACTTGTAGTGCATTTGGAGTTCGTTCCACCACGTCAGAGCGTTAATCAAGCTTTCTAGTTAGAGGTTCTGAAAAGATCGCACTACAGTGTGTGACAAAAAAGGCAGACCAGGGACTGGTTTTGCCACCACGACAGTGCACCTGTTCAGGCAGCCATCTCAGTGCTCCACTTTTTGGCATAAAACAGCATGCCTCTCTTGCCCCACGCACCTGACCCACCTGACCTTGCTCCGTTCGACTTCTTTTTGTTTCTGAGACTAAAGAGGGACTTAAAAGGACAGTGATTTGACGACATAAAAGAGGTGAAGAAAAAAAAGCAAAGGAGGTGCTTGTCAGTCATCCAAACAGATGAGTTTGAAAATTCCAAAGAAAGAAAGGAAAAAAATGAGAATGTTTCCAAGAATGGAATTGCAGATTTGACAAATGTATTCTGTGTAATGGAGAGCACTTTGAAGGTGATAAAGTTGTTTTATAAAAAAAAAATTAAATACATAGCTTTGAAAACAAATTCTGTTTTTCTGGGGGTGGGGCACCGTCTCGTAAACAAGAAAATGAAACACTATAATGTAGGATTCAGAGATTTAATCAAAGGGCTCGGCTCACTTACTGCTATTGATGCTGACTCATGCTGACCCTATAGGATCAGGTAGAACTTCCCCCGAGACTTTCCAAGACTGTAACTCTTGCTGGGAGAAGCAAGTTCCTTAGGAAGCTGGAGTGGAAGTTAGCATGGAGCACTGGGCGAGCCCAGAGGCAGGTCACCAGACCCTGCCAAGCAAGAGTTCGAGAAGGCTTCCTTCAGGAGCAAATCTCAAGCTGCATTTAGAAGAACACGCTGGAGTTAGCCAGAAATAGCCAAGGGAGGAGGAGGCATCCCAGGCAGAAGACAGATTGTTACACAAGAGGAATTCAAATAATTCAACAGCATCTGGGGTCCCAGGCCACTGACAACTTTGGAACCATAATACGTTCTGATTGCAATCTGGAGGTGAAAGAGTCATCGAAGGATTTTTAAGTCTAGGGACTCATTTAGCTTGCATTTGAAAATAAAATAGAATCCAACCTTATTAATAAACTTTTTAAAAAGCATTCCTGCAGAGAAGATCAGGGATGAAGTCCTCTTAGCAGCCAATGTGCTGCCTCCAGGTTGGCTGCAGAGCCCCGAGAGGAAGGGGTTGGTTAAGTTCAGGCCACAGGCCAAGGCAACCTCATTCATTTCACAGTGGGGATTCATCTCCCCATCAATCTGCCCAGACACCTTCCCCCTGGGAAGGGCAGTGTCATGGCCTGATAATATTGAATGACCACTTGGGCCACAGAGGAGGCTGGAGAGTGGGATATTTCAGTAAGGCATATTGAGCAATGAGCCATGAGCTAAGACAGTGGCAGCAGAACTGGAATAGAAGTATTTAGGAAGCAGGGTTAGGTGGTCTTAGAGATCTGGAACGTGATGGAGACACAGGGATCTAGGATGGCTTGGGGCAGCCAGCCAAAAGTGAGAGGGGACAGGAGGGAAGGCATAATTGTATGGGGAGGTGATCTCATTTTTGATCTGGCTCCTGTCACATGTTAGGGTTATTCCCAGCATGACCTGCAGTAAACCCAGGTGCACCCAGGGCTGTATCGGGGTAGGTCCATGTGGCTTCTCCTTGGGGATGTCTTGCAGGAAGTGAGCCCTGCCAGCGGCACCCTGGTCCACCATCACAAAGCAAGAGACCCAAGAACTCGAAAGGCGAGGCTCACTGAGCCATTTATCCTTCCGCCCTACAATTAACCCCACATGTATTTATTAGCCAGGTTGGCACAATAAACTAACTGCCTCAGATTGTCATAAGATGTGTAAGAGGCTTCCCAATAAAATGATTAATTAAAAAATAAAATGAAGCCAAAGTAAAAAATTGCTTTGTCCCTAGGTTTTGTTGGTCCCACCACTCCTTTTTTAAAAACAACAAAACAAATCCTATGGCACCTGTAGTGTTATGTTTTAAGTAACCAACTTAATGTTCTTTCTATCTACCTGTGATGAATGATTTACCCACTCGAAACACAACTCGGTCCAAGACAGGCCTCTCACCCACGCTAATTTTATGAGGACCTACCACACCCCCAATAGTTTGACATTCTTAAATATGCTGCTGAACTACACTTATCAGAGACAACTCATTCCATGTGCCCCGCTGCCGAAGAGAGTCAGAGCATATTTGACCCAGAGAGTGGCCTGAGGGCAACGCAGGTGTGGCAGAGCTTTTGGAGACCTGCAGCTGGAATTCCTGGTGGCCTTGCTAGATAGATCCCTCCAAACGGAAGCAATGAGTGAAGGCTGCGGGCTAAGTCCCCTAAGACTTTTTCAGGGTCAAAGAGAACGCATACAAACATTAACTGCTTGGGTTTCACGTCTTTTCTCATTTCATAACTTACTTATTGCCATTGAGTCGGCAGCACCTGCTTTATGATTCATGGAAGAGAATGTGTTGCCCGGAAACCACCAGCGTCCGCAGCCCCAACACTAGTTTCCCAAACCTGCTCTTCTCTCAGCAGGCTCCCTTACCAACGCTTTCTCCCAGCTTCCAGTCCACTGGGGAGAAAACAAGACCCCAATTCTCGTGTGAAAGCCCTGTGGTTCCCACTGAGGGTGCCCCACCCACTCAGGCTGTAGACACAGGAGGACCCCAAGGGGCTTGACTACCAGTCAGAACGTAGGTCCATTTATTAAGAATGCCTGGCTGACCCAAAGTAGAAGACTATACCTTAGTGGAAACAGCAATGGTGCACCCACAGGATCACAGAACTCAAGCTGGGCGAGAGACCTAATTAAAATTAGATCTCTGTGCATGTTGAATAACAAATCATTTCCTTCAGAGTATCCCGGGGAATAAAGTCGAGTGAGGCTGGGAGTTCAGAACCTGAATGAAAATTCCTGTGATAGTTAATGAAACCTAACAATCAACGCTAACGAGAAAGTGCCTGCACGTGCCTGCTTCCATTCAGTTGGTTCCAACTAAGAGTGACTATAAGGTTTCCGAGACTCTGAATCGTTACCAGAACAGGCAGCCTCATCTTCCTCTTACAGAGCAGCTTCTCTGAACTGCAAATCTTCCGGGTTTAAACTAATGCCTAACCCACAGTGCCACCGGGCACCTTGGCAACATGCAAACCCCAAATTCACTGCCATCAAGTCAATGCCAACTCATAGCTACCCAATAGAACAGGATGGAACTCTGTGAGTTTACAGGAGTGGAAAGCCTGGTCCTTCTCCGGTGTAGCTGCTGGTGGTTGTGACCTGCTGACCTTCAGGATGCCAGCCCAATGGGAAACCACTCCTCAGCCAGGGCGCTTACTGGCACTTACTAAGACACGAGTAAAGATTGTTTGACAGATTGCTTTCTCTACCTATTTCAGCAGTCTTGTCTCTAGCGTTTCCTTCTAATGTGATGGTTAATCCCTCCTCTCTGCCACTTAAAACAGGATGATGGAGGGGGCTTCAAATAAACTGTGGGACAATTCCATTGCCTTTTAATTCCATTCTTCCACAGGCTTTGGGAAGACCCCTCATACAATCACATTGTTCCCCCTCCCCCGCCAAAAATAATGAATGATTTTAAGGGTATCACCATTTGAAGGAAAAGGATCAGGCCAGTTTGTTATCAACGTATTTATTGATTCTGCTAACGCTTCTGGCGGTCTCCTGAACACTCTGCTTGCCCCGAGGGAGCAGGAATGGCTTCTGCCTGCCCTGCAGAGGCGGCTGTGAGAGAAGGGTCCAGAATGACGATGCTGTGTGACGGACGGACGGAGGAATGCCAGCCACTCCGGATCTCCATGGACTCTTCCTGCGTGGAGTCCCCGAGTCGCCGAGGAAGGTGATCTTTGAACTTGGGTAATTCCAGAACAAAAAGGGAACTGCGCATGTCAGGGAAACACTTAGCCCCCAAAGGAGGGAGGAAGATGGCATGTTGTGGCACCAGGAGGACACTAGTGTGACTGGTGTGAAGACTTTAGTGGGGAGGGAGGTGGATGTGTAAGGAGAGGAGCCAGCCTATGCAGGCCCGCTATTTGTCCATGGTCCTATGCAATGAGCAGCCTCTGAACACTGAGCTTTCGGAGCAAAATTAAAAGGGGGCAGGGGTCTAGTTGTTTGCCCTGTGTCTAACAACAAACCGCAAACCACACCGACCGCCATCAAGTTGATTCTGAATCATGGTGATCCTCTCTCCAGCTTCCGAGGCAGCGAGTCTACAATGGAGCAGACAGCGTCATCTTGAACCACCAACTTGCCCGCTAGCAGCCCCAGACTTAATCCAATATTCCACCAGAGCTCATGGTGTCTGGCAAGTGGAGCTGGATTTATAAGCTGGAGATCATTCCATGTGAAAATAAATGGAACGTAAAGAAACTCGAGGCACACAGACGGATGTGGAGGCTATTCCAGCAGTTAAGGCAAAATAACAAAATTACATATTTAAGAAGCTTCCAACTAGGATAAATCGAAGGCAATATAAATACCATGTTAAATTACACTTCCCCTGTTGCAAACAATGACTTTATATCAGTGTCACATGTATTCTGACTCCGATTTTATACTCACTACCCCAATATAAGTTCATAGAACAATAGAATACATTGTGACTTGGCAAAACTAACGGAATAAAATCACATCCTCTGGCACTTTTGCTTGCTCTGTGTAAAAATGTATGAACCAGATGAATTGACATGGAAAATAGACAGTCACCCTTTTTCGGAGTGATTCCTGGCAGGCACAAGGTAAGTAACGAGCCTTTCCCATTCCGTTCCAAAGGTCTTCACAATGCCGGTCCTGCCTGCTGTTTTCCTCCCAGTTTTCATCTGATAGGTTTTGAAGAACTAAGTACTCCTCTACTTTCAGTCTCTGGATTTGACATCGGATTTTAAAGGATCAGGCAACATCAGGGACCCATGGAAATCTTTGTCCACCTGACGAAGGTGGATGTGCTCTTCAAGTCTTCTCAAAAAAGGAATTTGGCTTTGTAAGAAGCCCTGGTGGGGTAGTGGTCACGCTTGGGCTGCAATCTGCATGGTTGGCGGTTAGAAACCACCAGCAGCTCCCAGAAAGAAACATGAGGCTTTCTACTTCGTAAGTAGTTACAGCCTCGGAAGGCCACGGAGGGTCGCTAGGAGTCAGCATTGATTCGAGGGCAGTGAGTTGGGTTTTAGAGAGGATTCTGTGGTGAGAACAATGGACCCTTTGGTAGATGTCTTTGGTGAGAAGACAAACAATGAAGATTTTCACAATTGTGGAAGTCACCTTTTTTTCCTTTCTTTTTACCCAGAATGTGATTTCTCTTTGTCCTTGACTTGATTGGAAAACACTCCTAAAGACCAACAGTCTTTGAACTAACTACAGGCCTTTTTTGGTTGTTGTTTTTAATAATTGGCTTTTTGTTGTTGCTGTTGTTTTGTTTTCGTTTGTTGCTTGGTTTTGCTCTGTATTATTTTTGTGCATGTTATTATCTCTGCAGGTCTGTGTAAATAAGATAGGCTGTATGAACAATCTGGAGGAGAAAAACAATAACACCAACAGTTCCAGGGTGACAGGGGAGAGGGGGAGGCTGGGAGAAAGGAAGTGGTGTTAACAAACCTAGGAATAAGGGAACAACAAGCGATCCAAATCTGTGGTGAGGAGGGTGAAGGAGGCCTGGTAGGGCGTGATCAAAGGTAAAGTAACTGAGAGGAATTACTGAAACCCAAATGAAGGCTGAGCATGACAGTGGGACAAGAGGAAAGTCAAAGGAAATAGAACTAGGACGCAAAAGGCATTTATAAAGGTCTAAATAAAGGCATGTACATATGTAAATATATTTATATATGAGGATGGGGAAATAGATGTATGTGCATATATTTATAGGTTTAGTCTTAAGGTAGAAGATGGACATTGGGCCTTCACTCAAGTACTCCCTCAATGCAAGAATATTTTGTTCTATTAAACTGGCATTCCATGATGCTCACCTTTCCAATACAATTGCTGGAGACAAAGCGGGTGCATAAGCAAATGTGGTGAAGGAATCTGATGGAGCCCAGGTATCAAAAGATACAGCATCCGGGGTCTTAAAGATGTGAAGGTAAACAAGCAGCCATCTTGCTGAGAAGCAACAAAGCCCACATGGAAGAAGCACACCAGCCTGTGTGATCACGAGATGTCGAAGGGATAAATTATCAGGCATCAAAGAACAAAATATCAAATCATTGTGAATGAGGGAGAGTGCAGATTAGGGACCCAAAGTCCATCTGTGGGCAACTGGACATCCCCTTACAGAAGAGTCTTGGGAAGGAGATGAGCCAGTCAGGGTGCAGTGAAGCAACAATAAAAAATACAACTTTCCTCTAGTTCCTAAATGCTTCTCTCCCCTCCTCCCCCACTATCATGATCCCAATTCTACCTTACAAAACTGGCTAGATCAGAGGATGTACACTGGTACAGATAGGAACTGGAAACACAGGGAATCCAGAGTGGATGATCCCTTCAGGAGCAGTGCTGAGAGTGGTGATACCAGGAGGGTGGAGGGAGGGTGGTATAGAAAGGGGGTACTGATTACAAGGATCCACATATAACCTCTTCCCTGGGGGACGGACAACAGAAAAGCGGGTGAAGGGAGACATCGGACAGTGTAAGATATGACAAAATAATAATAATTTATAAATTATCAAGGGTTCATGAGGGAGGAGGGAAGTGGGAGGGAGGGGAAAAAGGAGCCGATACCAAGAGCTCAAGTAGAAAGCAAGTGTTTTGAGAATGATGATGGCAACAAATGTACAAATGTACTTGACACAATGGATGTATGTATGGATTGTGATAAGAGTTGTACGAGCCCCCAATAAAATTATTAAATAAAAAATAATAAAATAAAAAGATATTTTTAAAACAATTTTATTAGGGACTCATACAACTCTTATCACAATCCATACATAAATCAATTGTGTAAAGCACATCTGTACATTCTTTGCCCTCATCATTTTCAAAGCATTTGCTCTCCACTTAAGCCCTTTGCATCAGGTCCTCTTTTTCCCCCCTCCCTCCCCGCTACCCCCCCCCTTCATGAGCCCTTGATAATTTATAAATTATTATTTTGTCATATCTTGTCCTGTCCCGCGTCTCCCTTCACCCCCTTTTCTGTTGTCCGTCCCCCAGGGAGGAGGTCACATCTAGATCCTTGTAATCGGTTTCCTTTTTCCAACCCACTTACCCTCTACCCTCCCAGTATCGCCCCTCACACCCCTGGTCCTGAAGGTAGCATCCGCCCTGGATTCCCTGTGCCTCCAGCTCCCATATGCACCAGTGTACATCCTCTGGTCTAGCCAGACTTGCAAGGTAGAATTCAGATCATGGTAGTTGGTGGGGAAAAGGTTTTCATTTTAAATGATCTTGTCCCTTCTAGGAGGAATTTCTACCAGGGGCTATAAAATGGGTGATTTTCCTGTCCTGTGGAGGGATTACCTGAAACGGAAAATAACTTCTTGGCGAGCGAGGCGCTGCTGGACTCCCTGCTCACCGAGTCATAACCTTTGGGTATTTTCCGCAGGGGGGGCAGGCGGAGCGGAAGGGCAGAAGCACTCTCCATGTCCCTGCTCAGGGAACCCTGCTTGATGACTTCCATCAGTTGGGAGGAAGCAGGCATGGAGGCCCTGAGCAATTTGGAAACTCGGTTCTTGGAGGGAAGCCAAGTGGCGTGAGGCGAGCGGCCTGTTTAAACCGGCTCAGCCCCCTCAGCCATAACGTGCCTGAAAACTGACTTCTCCCCTCTTCATACGTTACCTTGGGCCAGGCTATCAGACTATCAAAAAGATGGCAGGCGTAATTGTTGGATAATCCTTAAGCATCAGCCTATGTGTGTTTTAATATATGATGTGCCTTCCTTGTACTTCCCGAAACCGAAACCAGAGTGGAAGATTCCATTCTCCATCATCTCGACATACAGGAAGTGCGAAAGCAGGGCAGATGACTGTGTACCAAGCAAATCTCAGAAACGGAGGAGGAGCAGCGAGCGCACCGTGCCAGCCTTTGGAAATCGCGGGGGCACATGAAGGGATAAGGCGGCTCAGCTGTTCTAAAACGTTAAGGGAAGCTGGACGGCCACTTACCATCTTGTAGCTACACTAATATTTCATTGGTTTTGTTTCTGGATTTTACTTTAAGGATGTCCTCTTCGTCTGCATTCACTTTCAGTGGGGTTGGCAGTGGAGCTAGAACAAAGGGGCTTAAGTGTAGCTTTTTGTTTTTATTGAGGGAAACCATTTTTAAGCATCTCCAAAGAACTCCTTATCCCTGCCTGTTCCAGTGTTTTCGATTTTTATCAACTACAGTAAAACATAGTATGTCATACTGTGCTCTCACTCTCTGACACCTAGTCAGTGCTGACCCATTGGGTCAAACTCCCTGTGGGTTTCTGAGACTGAAAATGCTTACGGGAGTAGAAAACCCAGTCTTTCTCTCAAGGAGCTGCTGGTGGTTTTGAAATGTTGATCTTGCGGCTCACAGCCCAATGAGTAACCACTACACCACCAGGGCTGCACCATACTGTGGTAGCCCTTTTCCACAGAAGGTCTCAGAGCAAGGTAATGCTCAACTAAGGGTAGAGTCAAAATTAGGCAGGGGGAGGGGGCAAGAAATTAGGTTTAGGACAGTGACAGCTGGGCCCAAGCAAGAACAAACCAAATCCACCAGACAATTTAAAACATGAAGGGCATTTTGAACTTTCCCTTGAAGACAGATTTGCCACTGCTGGCCTGGACTTTTCATGACAGGGTAGGTATTGGACCCAGGGGGGGAAGGGACTCAGGAAGGGAGGTGGCCCTCCTTCTTCCCTGTAGATGAGAATCCTCTCACTTATGCCCTAAGGTTGGGGAGGATTGTGAGCATCTGATGTCAGACGCTCCAGCAGTCCTGGCCTGGGAGAGAAGGGGGGGGGTATGGGGGGGCACGTGACTGGGAACAGAGGTAGGGCCAGAGGGAGGAGGTGTTTGGGTGGCTGTGTAGTCACTCAAGCTTGACTGGGGAGTCCCTGGGGAGCTCATTCAGCTCTGTAAGTGACACAGCCCTCTCCTGCTTCCTGCTCACTTGCCCCTCCATTCTCTGCAGCCAGCATCCATCCCCCTCTGGAGGTCCTGTGCTCTGTGCCAGGAGCTCAGCTATCAGCTAGAGCTAGACAATGGAAACAGGATGGTTGTGCAGAAGTGCCTGTGGAGGTGGGTCCTCACAACACAGGATAGAGAGCTCGCATTACAGGACAGGAGATCTGGAGTTAGAAGCATACAATTGGGTACAGCCCCTTCCCCCAACTATATCCTTTCCTCCCGATCACCCCCCTCCAGTACATCTACGTACACACAAGCACACCCCACCCCCACCCCAGTAGACAAGGGTGCTAGGCTCCAGTTGTCAACTCACAGCAAACTTTCTGAGTCAGAGTCATCTAAAGATGACTACTTTGGCGGGGACAAGCATCTGACTACTGGAGTTGTTGAAGAAGCGAGACTGGCCTGCTACCCCGTGAGCCTGCTGGACCAGGCTGTTTCCAGGCCCAGTGGTCTGTGAATTCAAGCAGGATGTTTGGCCTGCTCTGGCCTGTCCACAGGGTGATGAGAAGATGTGGCAGACAGGGCTTCAGAATAAGGAAGTCGGGGGCTGGAGATGGGAGGGAGCGAAGAGCCATTTGCTGAAGAGCTGAGATCTTTGCTTTTTCCACCTGTCCAACCCTCCTCCCGCCTCTCGTAACTCCAGTGGGCACCATGATCTCTGCGGCCCCCTACCCCGTGCAGGCCTTTAGACACAGCACACTTCTGAGATGGTGCCCCAGGTTTCCAGGATCTGCCCTTCCCTCTACTCCAAAGAACCCTCTTCTACTGATCCCACACCCATAGGACTCCCAACTGGGCAGCTACAAACCCTGACACCCCAGAGCCTCAAGCTTGCTTCTTTCTCATCACAGGGCAGGCTCAGATATTTCATTTCTGTCTATACACTTACATGTGTGTGCTGTTGTTTTCTTCCGTTTGACTCTTCCCACAAAGGCCTGGATAGCCCCCTAAGGCTTCTGGACTATTTCAGCCAGGACTAGACAGCTGGTGAATTCTATAGGAGTTTATTTGGGTTGAAAAATTATAAAGCAAAATTGTAGAAATGTCTGACAGCAATTACCATGTACAAGGAGGAAATGTGGTCGAGAGACAAGCTCTGGACTAGAAGTCACAAATCTCAAGTTTGGTGACCACTTATGTGTGTGACAGTGGCCAGGGCACTTCTAGTCTGTTTGTTATGTTCCTGAGAGCCTATCAGTGTAGAGAGGGTTTAAACTCAATTAATTTAGAGATATAAAAAGGTCAAATTAGGCAGAGAAGCCAGGAAGGGGTGGGAGAGAGAAACCACATGAACAGAAGCTGAAAAGAAACAGGAAAAGAGCAGGCAGACAGACTTTCATTATAGTTGTTGCTCTGAATCCAGATTTCCAACCTGTGAGAAATACATTTCTGTTCGTGAAAGCTATTTATGATGCTTGTTCTAGAAGCACTTAGATTAAATAACTATGGCTTTCAGCCTCTCCGATGGGAAAAGGCAAATCTGATGCCATAATTCTATGATATCATAATAGTCAATGGTTTGTGATTTCACAACAGGTCCCTACGGTCCATTTCAGCACTGGTAGCCCATGGTTTCCTCATCATGAGTCGAACTTTTTAAATGCAGGTTATATGGAAATAAAGAGTATGCCAAATACCATTTCTCTCAGTCACCTAACATCTTTGGGGAGTGATGTCACCCTTGGGTCTCGGCTTTTTAATTAATAAAACAGAGATAACAATACGAACCCTGAAAAGTGATGGGAGTCGGGGTACCTGGAGGGCTGTAAAACTGCAGAAACAAGCGCTGCGCTTCGCAAAAGGACCTAAGCAGGGATCTACTGCCCCCAGCACCGCGCTGGGGCGGGGCGAGCAAGGTAGGGCCGGAAGGGGCGGGGCGAGGAGGCTGGCTTTGTTCTCGCCCCGCCCCGCCCCGCCCTCCTCCTAGATATCGCGAGAGGGCGGGCCGGCTGGGCGTCAGTGTGGGCTTCGCTCCCGCGGCGTTGGGGCGTTACTCCGGCTTCGCTCCGCGAGTAAGGTGCCGGCGGCCGAGGGCGCGCGAAAGGCCGCCCGCCGCGCTCGGCGTTGTCTGTGGCGTCGCGGTCTTTATTTCGCGACGGGGACGCCGGTCGCGGTCTCCGCATCGGCTGTTGGGGCTGCTGCGGTCCCGAGCGGGCGCTGCGTCTGTGCTGCGAGGCTCTGCCCGCGTCCGGCCTTTCCTTTCCCCGACCCGGAGCCAAACAGCGACGCTGAGTCGACAGCCGGAACCTCGGGCTATGGCGGCCTCGACGGCCTCGCACCGGCCCATCAAGGGGATCCTGAAGAACAAGAGCTCGGTGTCTTCCTCTCTGGTGGCCGCGGCCGAGCAGCCCAGCGGGAATGCCGAGGAAGAGCTGAGGTGAGAACCGGGCGGGAGCGGGGCGGCCTGCAGCGGGCTGCCCTCGGCTCCGGGCGGCCGCGCCGGTGCGCCCCGCCGGCGGCGACCCCGATTGCCGGCCACCGGCCGGCCTCGGCTCCGGCTCCGCTCCGCGCTCCCCCAGGCGGGCCGGCGGGCGCGTGAGCTCTCCGCTAGATCGCAGGTGAATTTTCCCAAACGGACCGCCCGATCTTTGGACTTGCAGGAGTTCGTATTGTTTGGAGATTCAAATGGAAGTTCCAGAGCGTTACCTGCTAAGCTTTTCTTTCTTCACCTCTTGTCCTGGCGTTCCAAAAATCTTGAATAATTGAAGTGTGTTTTCTTGGGGTTAGGATTCCCTTCGGATCTAGCGTCAAGCTAATGAGACCCACCGAAGAAAGAGCCCATTACCTCATTTTTCTAATTGCCCTGCTCCCACAGTCATTTCCTTCACACAGGAACATTATCAAAATTATTGTACCCCACTCCTCGCTTCAGCTCCAGATGTCGTTATCCCTTCACGAAGAGAAACCCCGAATTCCCAAGCTCTTGATGTCTAGTAACGTAATTGCTAATTACGCTTGCATCTGCAAAGAGAGTTTGGGGTGCTTTCCAGTTTTAGTTCCTCTTCAAAAGCATTTGTAAGCTCGGAGCAATTCTTCGAGGACCAGCACAAAGTGGTCCAGGGATAATTTAGTTGCTCTTAAGTACTCACAGAGAGCCATGTAAAAGGGTGCTGAACGGAAGCCTGTGTGTAATAGTGACTATTTGGGAGCAGTCCAACATCCATTAAAAGGGACTGGTGAAATATTAATTGTATTACATTTATCTAGTGGAACAACATACCAGCCTTTTAGGAAAAATGAGGCGAAGTATTTATGAATGGACAGAGAAAGATTTCCAAGTGCAGTGCTAAGTGATCATGAAATAATTGCAGTACAGTATATGTAGTCTGAGTACCTTTGGTGACATGGTGGGTGAAGCATTGTCCTGCTAGCCAAAAGATCAGCATTGGGACCCAGCAGCCTCTCCTCAGGAGAAAGATGAGACATCCTAAAAACATCTGTACTCAAACCGTGTGGAGCAGGTCTGCTCTGCCTGCTGTGGGTCAGTAGATTTGGATTATAGTATAAAATATATCAGTGCAAAGGAGGCTTGGATGGTATATTAAAAATATATGGGCTCTGCATTTAGGAATGATGCAAATTGTTTTAGAAGAGTATCGAGTAAATCAAAAGCCTCCAGAAAGCTTAGAAGCAAGGATAGTGAGATACCATCTCACTTTGAACAGGTGACCAGGAGGGACCAGTCCCTAGAGAAGGATGGAAGCAAGTATAGTGAGATATATCTCATTTACTTTGGACGTGTTACCAGGAGGGGTCAGCCCCCTAGAGAAGCCCCTTCTATACTTGGTAGAAGGCTGCTGAAGAAAAAGACCTTGGAGATGGATTGGCATGGTGACTGCAACAATGGACTTAACATAGCTACGATTGTGAGGGTGGCACAAGAACGGGCAGTGTTCCGTTGTGGTGCAAATGGGTTCACTGTGAATCAGAACCAACTCAAACAGCACCTAACAACAACAAGCATTCTGGAAATAAAATCAAAGTTGTCACAGAAAAATTTAAAGTCATGAAGCTAAAATGAAATCTCAGACGATTAGAACTAGAGAACACCTGTGTAAGGATCTAAGTTAAAACCATAAGTTTGATGATAGTAGACTTATGTGTATGTGTATTACCTTGAATAAAACATTAAATAGGATTGTAGCTCAGAATCTTAACCTTTTCGATTAGGCCATCTTTATTTAGGGGAAAGTTGCTTCAAATGTGAATGGAGGTGATGGTTATATGATTAAGAAAAAAAATCTCACTAGAACAGTTGCATTGGGATAGCCAAGATAGTATTTTATTTATTTTTTTTAGATTTGACCCTATGATTTAATTATTTTTTTATATGGAGGGCTTTGTATGTCTTTTTTTTAATTAATAAATCTTTTTATTGGGGCTCATACAGCTCTTATCACAATCCGTACATACATCAATTGAGCAAAGCACCCTTATACATTCGTTGCACTCGTCATTCTCATAATTCACCTTCCACTTGGGTTCCTGGAATCAGTATTTTAAAGTCATTTTATTGGGGGCTTGTACAACTCTTACTACAATCCATACATCCATCCATTGTGTCAAGCACATTTTTGCATTTGTTGCCATCATTTAAAAAAACGTTTTCTTTCTACTTGAGCCCTTGGTATCAGCTCCTCATTTTTTCCCCTCCCTTTCCCCCCCTCCCTCATGAACCCTTGGTAATTTTTTTTTTTCATGCATTACACTGACCCCTTCACCCACTTTTCTGTTGTCCGTCCCCTTAGGAGAGAGTTATATGTCGATCATTGTGATCGATTCCCCCTCTCTCCTTCTACCTTTACCTTACCCTCCTGGTATTGCTACTGTCATTATTGGTCCTGAGGGGTTTAACCAAGATGTCTTTTTTTTACATCAACAACCCAGAAGGTTCCATTGCAGCTCTAGAGTCTTCAGCAACATAAATAGATTCTCACTGGCCTTCATGTTACTTAGCTGTTATCTAGTGGGAGCTTTTTGTCTCTTACCAAGTGTTTTGTAGTTTTACTTGTTTTCAACAGTGACATGCTGTTGTCAATGTTGCCAACATATTTTTCATGGCTCCACTCCAGGGTGGGTCTTTAAGTGGGTCTTTCTGCCTCAAGAGCCACCGAACTAAGCTGACTCATCTGCATAAGTTACCCCTTCTCTAGACGCCACTGGCAAGGCAAGATTCACTTAAAAGAGGTCTTTGAACAAGGTGAGCAAATTTAACTTGTGTGGAACCCTGATGGTATAGTAAGTTACACATTGGGCTGCTAGATACAAGAAGTCCCCAGGGAGAGAAATGAGACTTTCTACTCCCTTAGAGTTAGTCCTGGAAACCCACAGGGGCAGTTCTACCCTGCCCTATAGGGAGGGTCACTGTGAATCAGAATTGACTCATGGCAGTGAACTTGAGAGAGTAGGAACCCTGGTGGCATAGTAGGTTATACGTTGGGCTTCTAATTTCAAGGTTTGCTGTTGGATTTACAGTTTCAGAAACTCACAGGGCAGTTCTCTGTTTTACAGGGTCACTACGAGTCAGAATTGACTCAACTGCTATGAGTTTCTGGTTGTTTTTGGAGTTAAAGAGTTGTAGTCTTGGTAGCTTCAAAGGGAAGCTACCCTAGCCCTTGTCATTTATGTGAATGATGATGATAACATGATGCTTGCTTCCAAAGTGGTAAAAGGAGATGAGCTTTTTCATCATAGGAGTTTCATAATTGTAAAGCAAAGAAAAACATTCTATTAGTAATACCATGTACATTATAATTAATAAGTCATAGCTCACCCTAACAAGAGTAACTTTATGAGTGCTTCTTTGAACAGAAACATAAATACAGTTGGATACATTTAAAACTTTTTGTAATACATAATTTTTATTATAACCAATATTTTCTCCTTTCATAAAAATGATTGGAAATAAGTAGCACTGATGATTATAATCCATTTAAAATTAAGAAACTAATAAAGGTAGTATAAAATTCATCTAACTTGAAATATATGGACAGAACATAAGGTAGAAAAATCTCATTAAGACTAATGATTAATAAAATTAGCTTTTCTTTGTACCTTTATCGTGTAACTCTTTACTGAAGTAGAAAGTCTCAGGGCTGGTAGTTTCTAACTGCTGACCTTGCAGTTCAGAGTTACTGTCTCGGAAACCCAACTATGCAGTTCTACCTTGTCTCTTCAATAAGGATATTAAGAGAGGGCCTCTACTTGATGGCAGTGAGTTTGGTTTTTCATGTAAAACAATGGTTCTCAACCTGTGGGCCGTGACCCCTTTGGAGATCAAACAACCCTTTCATAGGAGTCACCCGATTCATAACAATAGCAAAATTACAGTTATGAAGTAGCAATCAAAATAATTTTATGGTTGGGGCGGTCACCACAACATGAGGAATTGTATTAAAGGGTCACGGCATTAGGAAGTTTGAGAACCACTGCCTAAGATAAATCCACATAATTAGACATAAATGAGCCTCAGTATATATTAACATCCTGTTAAATAAGGCATTGTGATCTAGACATTTTGTGAACACTGTTTTGTAATGTAGGGTCTGAGTCAGAACCGACATGCCAGCAGTGGGTTTTTAAAATAGGGTCTATGGTTCCACAGCTTTAGTGGTGCAGGTAATCCTCTCTGCAGCTATGATCTCTGTAGTCATGCCCTTCTCCACAGCACAGCCCACCCAGCCAGGAAGGACCATGGCAGCAAGTGATTGCTCCTGATCCTGCAGCATCAGGGGCTCAAGTCTGAGAACTGAGCAAGGGCCTGCAGCCCTATAAACTGAATGGGCTGCTACGCTGTCCTCAACCTCTTTTCAGATAGTGAAGATGACCACTTCAGAAATGTTCACATTCAGGAAAACTGTAGGAAAATGATGATCCTTCGGGATCATCAGAAGTCCTCTCCTGCTCCTCTCCCCCTCAATATCTCATTGCCATGAACACCTTTTGAAGCCACCAGTGGGCCTGCTTCACCTCCATGGTCATCAACATGACATACTCCCTTCAGCTCAGAGTTGGTCACTCAGCCACACCCTGAAGAGTTGTTGTAGGACCTGGCTCCCCAAGACATCCAAGGAGTCACGATCAGGAGCAACACTTCCTGCCCAGTTTTGAGTCAGAGCACAAGAAGACACTGTTGTCTCCTTAGCCAGATGTTACTGAGATGGAACCAAGCCAGGATGCAGCGGTGTAAAAGAGCCCCCGGAGGACCCAAGTGTGGGGACATCTTTGGACCAAAGACTCCTTTTTGAGTAGCCCACATCCAGACTCCAGATACTATGTACCTTGCCTGAAATATGATGTTCCTGATGCAGGGGGCTTCAGGGACCAACAGGGCAGTCGGGACATGAAGCCACACCACCGTGAGCCAAGTGCTTCAAGCACAAATCACTTCTGTTGAAACACCACATGGGCAAGAAACACCTCAAATGCAGCAAGTGCATCTGACATGAGAGGATGTTGTGGCCAGTGCAACAGGCCTTCAATCACAGCTTACACTTCAAGCACTGCTTGTGCATCCATTCCCATGAGAAGCCTTACCCATGCAGTCTTTGTAGCTAATTTGGCTAGGCCTTAAGCCAGAGATCCAACAACCGATTGCATCACCACTGTTGCATTTCATGGAGCGCATCCACAGCCAAGAAAAGTCCTGCCAGTGCCTGCAGCTTGAGATGGCCTTCCTTGGAGACTCCCACTTCAGGCACCTGTGGATAGACTCATGGTGAAGAGACCTTCACTGCTAGGAATTAGGCATTTATCACTCCAGATACTATCCTGGATTTCATATATAGAAAATCATACAAAACACAAACAGGAGGCGCTGATAACCAAGGGCTCAAATAGAAAGTAAATGTTTAGAACATAATGATGGCAACATATGTACAAATATGCTTGATAGAATTGATATTTGGACTGTTATAAGATCTGTAAAAGCCCCCAATAAAATGAACTTTAAGGAAACAACACACACACAGGAAGCCAACAACAAAATGAAACCAACAGCAATGACTAGACAGAATATAGAAAAACTTCAGTCAAAAGCAAAATATTAAAAACAAAGAACATTAAAATGGGTCCAAAGGGAGATCAATTGGACCTGTACTTAAAGTGTCTCTTGACATAAGAACACTTTGTTTTCATAAACCTGGCAGTTCCTGATATGCACCTGCCTGATGTAATCACTGAACACAAAATGGGCACATAAGCAAATGGGTGAAGCAAGTGAGTGGTCCTGGCTATAAAAAGATATAATGTGTCTGGAGTCTTAAAGGCCTTAAGTTAAACAAGCAGCTATCTAGTAGGAAAGCAAATAAGCCCACATGGAAGAAGCACACCAGCCTTTGTGATTATAAGGTGTCAGAGGGATAGGGTATCAACAATTGGATTTTCCCCCCACAGAAGGGTTATAAGGAAGGGAAGGTTCAAGCAAGATGCAGTATAGCACTAACGAAACACATCATTCCTCGAGTTCTTGAATGTTCGTGCTCCCTCCTACCCCCCCCCCCCCATGTCCCAATTCTACCTTATAAATCTGGGTAGACTGGAGAACACACATTGGTACAGGTAAGAGCTCTCAACATATGAGGGGAAGGGGGAACCCATCACAAGGTGGGTTATATAGCCCCCTCCCCCGGAAGAGGATGAATAACAAATATGGGTGAAGGGAGACAGCAAAACAGTGTAAGATACCAAATAATAATAAATATATAATTGTTCAAGGATTCGGGATGGAGGGGGGAGCTTATATAAATGGTTTAAGTAGAAAATGTTTTGGAAATGATGATGGCAACATATGTACAAATGTGCTTGATACAGTTGATGTACGGAATATTATAAGAGCTGTAAGAGCCCCCAATAAAAAGATTTTTAAAAAATAAATTAAAATCCATATTTTTATTCATTCAGCAAAAAAGGGGGAGATCAAATGATAAGGTGTTCTATTTTAACATGACCATCTGCCGTAATTTACTTTACAGTAACTAGGCTGTTCACATCCTCAACTATATTCAGATGGAATTCACAGAGGCTTACTCCACATGGGGTCCCAGCAAGTGGATTTTGAGCTTCCGCTGTCATCCATAGCCTTCTGCAAATGACATGTTCAGAATGTAAGCTCGGAGACTGTCCCCTCCAGGTTTGCATCTTATTATTATAGTCCTGTATCACCCACGAGGTGGTGAGCTTCCACATGGACTTAGTTGACTCCTCACTTAGATGAGTAGAATACTTGTGTGAAGACAGACCTTTAAGACTCCAGACATCATCTCGTTTCTTCTCCATGCTGTATTTTAACACCCATATCTTCAGTGGTCTCTTCATGAGGTTCATGGCATAGGAACTACTTATTCTTAGATTGGGGCTATATCCGTTCATTTATCTATGGTTTATTTATACGTGTCCCTTGTATGCCACTTTGGAGGCATTATTATCATTTGATGATGGAGAACATTATATAGCATCCCCCTGGGGCATAGGGTAATTCTATCGATAGACCATTAATTTAGCCAATGAATCAGAATTTAAAACTTAAATGAAATTATATAACAAGGCTGGCTTTTCTTACTGAAATACATGAATGGTTGACTTGTATAGGTTAAAGTCTTAGATGACTAGACACTTTATACAAACAATGGAGGTTGGTGATAGGGCAAATTTTCCATTAAAACTTATACACAAAGGCAGGACTATACCTACCAGACTAATACATATCATAAGAATGCAAAGAGAAGATTAAAATAGTAAATTATACGGTAGTCCTGGGCCACAATTCTTGGGGCTCCCTCAAAGAAGCCCAAAGAGATCTGAACCAAAGTCCAGTGACCACTCATTCTGTATTGAAATAGTCATCTGCTTCTTCTCACTCTAGGATGTTTCAGCCTTAAGTCCAAGGAAACTGTCAGTTCCTTAGGTCTGCTACAAGTGAATTTGAGATAAAGCCCAGCTTGTTTAGTGGTATTTCCATATCAAATCTTGCTAGTGTATTTTACTATTTTTTACCTTAATTTAAATTAATTTTGCAAAGCATTTTTCTTCAATCTGAGGAATTCTGTGGATTTTTTCTTTTTTTTTTTTTGATTTTTTCTTTTAATGTTGTGTCAGGAACTGAAAGAAGTCTTTGAATCTCTAAAACTTCATTTTGACAGTGGAAAGTAAATTAAAATGGACTATAACTGACTAGAAAAATTGGGGTTATATACAATGTAGTTTACTTGTATAAATGTCAAGAAGTCACTCAAATTTGTAAGACTTGCATCTAGTCACACATGGAAAGGAAAACAACAAGCATTTTAAAATAGTAAGGATCGCTGAAGACAAAATGTGTGCACAAGCAAATGTGAAGAAAATTGATGGTGCCCAGCTATCAAAAGATAGTGTTTGGGCTCCTAAAGGCTTAAAGTTAAACGAGCAGCCCTGTAGCAGAGAAGCAACAAACCCACGTGGAAGAAGCACACCAGCCTGTGCGATCATGAGGTATCAACAGAATCAGGTAACGGGCATCAGAGGCTCAAAACAAACAAACGCAAAAACATATTGCTAAGAACAAGGACAGTTGGAGCAGAGAACCAAAACCCATTTGTAGACAATGGGACATCCCTTCACAGAAGGGTCACAAAGAAGGGATGAGTGAACCAGGGCAAAATATAGCACCAATGAAATGGAATATTCCTCTGGTTTTGAGACTTCCTCACCCCCCACCAACATGACTCTAGTCCTGCCTTTCAGTTGTGGCCAGACTGGAGCATGTGCACTGATACAGACAAGAGCTCACGACATGGAATCCAGGGCAGAAACCCCACAGGAACAGAAACGGGAGTAGCCATACCAGGAGGGAAGGGAAAAGTTAGGGGAGGAAGGGAGAACCAATCGCAATGATTGACGCAGAACTACCCACCCACTCCTGGGGGACAAAAGCAGACTCTATGGGGGAAGGGAGACAGCAGTAGGTGTAAGATACGAAAATAATTTATCAAGGGGTCACAAGGTTGGGGGGGGGGGGGAGCCAATACCAAAGGTTCAAATAGAAAGTAAATGTTTAGAAAATGTTAATGGCAACATATGTACAAATATGCTTCATAAAATTGATGTATGGCTTGCTGTAAGAGCTCCCAATAAAATCTTTGTAAAATAATAAAATAGTAAGTAATGGAGTTCCTTCCTGGGGTAGCCTATTGAGTTGTATATTAGGCTGCTAACTCTAAGGTCAGCAGTTCAAACCGCTAGCTGCTCCTCTGGAGAAAGATGACGCTTTCTACTCCCTTAAAGAGTTACAATCTCAGAAACCCATGGGGGGCAGTTCTACCCTGACCTATATAAGGTCATTATGGGTTTTAGAGAAGGCATTAGGGTTCTTGCCTTCCATTGCAGGACACTGGTTTAATTCTTGGCCGGTACTCAAGTACAGCCATCACCCTTCACTTACTGAAGGGGTGGGAGCTCCAGACTAAGACAAACTAGGAAGAACGGCCTGGGTATCAGTTTCCGTAAGTCAAAACTTGAATCACACCAGTCTGGTTTTGAGCATGAGGTCCCCGTGATCAGGGACTGATGACTCAGTTTCAGCTAACAACAAAATACCTGCGCAAGTGGAAATCACACACGCATACCCAACCTTGTAGTCTTAGTTATTATTTAGGAGAGTCAGATAGTTGACTTTTTAGAAAAAAGCCACATGGAAACATGTTACTAGGTGCCATTGAGTTGGTTCCCATTTACAGTGATCCTTTGCACAAAATGAAACACAACTACCCAGTTCTGCTGTTTTACCCCATTGAAGCCACCGTGTCCATCCATATGGCTTCCCCTCTGCTTTTCTAAGCATGATGTCCTTTTCCAGGAGCTGATCCCTCCTGATAACTTGTCCAAATTATTGTAGATGAAATCTCGGCACCCCTAAGGAGGAGCTGCCAAGATAAGAGCTGTTCCTTCTGGCAGTCCATGGTATATTTATTCTTCAACACCATAGTTCAAAGACATCAATTCCTCATTCATTATCATACTTTCATATACAGTGGCAATTGAAAATATCGTGGTGGCTTGGCTGGGGTACCTCAGTCTTTAAAGCAACATGTTTGCTTTTAAGAAGCAAACTTTTGCACTTTAAGATCTCTTGCAGCATATTTGCTCAGTGAGTTTGAACTGTAATTTCTTACTGCTGCTTAGGTAGACATTGATTGCTAACCCAGGTAAAGGAAAACCTTGACATCAGTATTTTCTTAATTTATTAAGATGCTGGTGCAGCTTTATTGGTCCAGTTGTGAAAATTTTTTTGTTTTCATTAACTAAGATGCAATCCATACTGAAGATTCTGGTCTTCAGTCTTCATCAGTAAATTCATCAAGTCATTTGGGGTAAAACACATTGCTAATGAATCATAAGTCCCAGTGCTGAGTTCTTCACATAATCTAGCCTCCCAGATTATTGTGAAGCGTACACATTGAATAACCCTGACTTTAAACCATGCTCTGTCCCCTTGTTCTGCCTCTTAGTCTCTGTACATGCATGAGCACAGTTAATAGTTTTGAATTTACCATTCTTTTTTTTTAAAACTTAGCTTTTTCTTTCTTTTTTTTCTTAAATCATTTTATTAGGGGCACATACAATTCTTATCACAATCCATACATACATCAATTGTGTAAAGCACATTTGTACATTCATTACCCTCTGCTCTCCACTTAAGTCCCTGGCTTCATCAGCTCATTTTTTCCCTCCTCCCCACTTCCTCATGACCCTTGATAATTTATAAATTATTATTTTGTCATATCTTGCACCGTCCGTCTCCCTTTACCCACTTTTCTGTTGTCTGTCCCCCAAGGAGGAAGTTATATGTAGATCCTTGTAATCGGTTCCCCCTTTCCACCCCACCCCTGAATTTACCCTGAATCTGTTATCCATAGTTTGTTATAATACACACAGCCGAGGGCCTTTGTGTAGTCAATGAAACACAAATATACATATTTTGGTATTCTCTGCTTTCAGCCAATGTCCATCTGACATCAGTGATACATCCCTCATTTCACATCCCTTTCTGAATCCAGCTTGAATTACTGGCAACTTACTGCTGTAACCATTTTCAAATCTTTTCCAGCATAATTTTACTTGCATGTGATATTAATGATACTGTGTTATAGTTTATGCGTTCTGTTGGGTCATCTTTCTTTGGGGAAGGCACAAAGACCACATAGCTTTTGTCTAAATTTTTGGCATCCATATTGTTGAAAAAAGATAGGTCATTGATCTTAAAGTTTGATCGTGTGGTCTCTGGAGTCTTTTATTCTTAAGGCCATGTTTTCCAACAATTGGTCCTGTTTTGTTTCCAACTTTTGCTTTCCAGTTGCCAATAGCTCATCTTTTTTTCCTTTTTTATAGTTTTATTGACATCTGATACAATCCAATATTCACTTACAATTCTGTTGTTAAACCGCAACAAGCGGAGTTATATAATCATCAGTGCTATCACCTCCCCTTTCTCCCCCCTCCCCCCACCTATACCTCAGGGAACCATTACTCCTGTTACTGTTTCTGCAGGGTTCTATCTATCTTGACTTCATAAACAATCTTAAATATACAAATGAACATACACAAATCTAACATGATTAATGAGGTAAAACATAACAGCCTTAATCGTAAGGGGAGGAAATATTAAACAACTAGTAGATAATAACTCTGGCTCTTATCTGTTCACTGTGGCCCCTCTGTGGACTGCCCAACGACAGAATTGCAGGTGAGTTTTGAGTCTCTCTTGCATCCATACCCCTTCACATCGAGTTGGCTGCATGTTTTTGAACTTCTGATACCTCTTCCTATCGACACCTCATAATCACACAGGCTGGTGTGCTTCCCCCATGTGGGCTTTGTTGCTTTCCTGCTAGATGGTCACTTGTTTAATTACAATCCTTTAAGACCCCAGACACTCTTTTTAATAACCAAGCACCATCAGTTTTCACATTTGCTTATGCTCCCATTTTGTCTTCAGCGATGGTGTCAAGAAGGTGAGTATCATACAGTGCCACATTATTTGAATAAACTGTTCTTAGACTGAGGCAGGATTTAAGTAGAAGCCCAAAATCCACCTGCCTCTTTGTTGCGCATGCACATGTGTGTGTGTGTGTGTGTGTTTCTCCCTCTCCTATCCCACTGTTTATACATCATTCACATTTCAGGAATTCTCAGATACAATTCAGTTGTTCAAATACATCAAGAAAAGCTAACCACTCCTTGCCGTTAATTTTAGCCCACTTACTATTCTCTTGTACCCAGCATTTTTGCCTCCCCGTACCTCTCCTCCCCTTCCATGCCCCCTTGGAATCATTGGTCCAGTCACTGTCTCCATAAGGTTACCTATCATGGCTTACCAGTAACTCATCTTGATTGCTGAAATGCTCGAACAATGCCAGGCTATAGAAAACTCAAACCAAACTCATTGCCATCAAGTTGATTCCAACTCATAGTGACCCTGTAGGACAGTTTAGATCTGCCCTTTTGAGTTTCTGAGATTTTACGGGAGTAGGATGTCACATGTTTATCCTGAGGAGCTTGTGGTTTTGAACTGCTGACCTTGCGGTTAGCAGTCCAAAGCATAATCATTACACCGCTAGGGTTCCCCTTAGGTTACCAGAGGGTGGTTTAAAAAAAAATTTTTTTTTTTCAGTTTTGTCACCTTTGGTATTAAGTGGTTAAAGTATGAATTTGAAGAATAGTCATATTAACTGGTTTTCATTGTAGATGTAGATATTCTATGAGTGGTAGCATTGGACTTTAGCATTTAATGATAAATAGAATGATACTCCGTCTCAATTTGCCATTCCTAGCATAGTAGAACTATGAATGAATTATAATAGTTGAATGAACTATATGAATGAACTATAAAGGTTTTTCTAACCTAACCTTAACTAATATCTTTGAATAGATATGTACAAATAAGTTCATTTATGCCTTACTTTAGATTATGAAGACCTTGGATTTAGTATAAATATCTCATAATAATTGTGTAATCTATTAAATATTAGTTGTAGTTAAATAGGTAGAAACTAGCTCATAGGATGTAAAATCATGCAGTCACTGTAGAAAGTATTTGGGCAGTTCCTCAAAAAAATGGAACACAGAATTACCATACAACCCAGTAATTTCACTCCTGGGTATATGTTGAAAAACTTGAAAGCAAGAACTTAAACAGAGTGAACACCATTGTCAAGTCCTTTACATGATAGCCAGAAAGTGGAAACAACCGAACTTGTTCATCATGATAAGTGGATATATAAACATAATCCATAATGGAATATGTGGAGAAATAGTTTTGATACGTGCAATCTATTCCTTCTTCCTCACAGAAACCTTTTGCTGTCATTACTTCATTCTCTGAACTTCATCTAAGTGTGTTCCACAGGGCTTTCAAGGAATAGCTCACCAGGCCTTCCGCCTAAGGCTCCCTGGGCAGATTCGCCTCTGACCTTTTGGTTAGCAGTGAATATGTGCCACCCGGTGCTCAGTTTAGATTTGATGGAACTTTCCCCTCTGCTTTCCCAGTTCTAACTCTCACCATGGCTGTCATTTCGGGAAAAGGAACGTTTCATTATGGTGTCTAGGGTTTCTTTTCATTAATTGGGTTTTCACAAAAATTAATCTACTCTTAAAGCTTACGTCCTTTTTCCGCATTATCCTACCAGTCAAAGCTTTTGTTTCCTTCTTAATTCTAAATGTACGGAAATCTGTATATAATAGAACTTTTTTTTTGTAACTTAGATGGGAGTTTACAGTAGAGCTATTTAAGTGAAATCTCTAAAACTAGATTTAGTCAGATATTGAAAACTGATTACTTTTTAGAAATTCTCATTCTATGACATATCTTAAGGATTTCAAAGTATTTTTAATTTTGCATCTTGCAGGACATAGGTTGAAGGAATTCTATATGAAAGCTATTTACACTTTCTTCAGGATGGCTTACATCAACTCATTACCTACAGTGCTGAGGCCTCAGGACTTTTTCACCCCATAATTTATGTGCTGTTTTTTATCATTGGTTAAACAGACATTATCTCAGTGACTGCTCTGAAAAATGCAATGCTGTAAGAAGGATTGTTACAAGTACTCAAGTTTGGTGTTGTTGGGTCAGTTCCAGCTGTAGTGGCCCGGCTGTGTACAACAGAAGGAAGCACTGCCCGGTCCGTGCCATCCTCCCAGTGGTTCTTATGACCAGTCCACTCAAGTGACTCTTTTATCCTAGTAATATTTTAATTTGATTCATTGGAATATCAAGTACATTGAGCGATGTCCAGGTTAATTCCATGATAAATGAATAAAAAGCCAGTTATTTTACAATGTAGTGAAAGACTTCGGGCAACTGCTGTGCTGCTTTAGGGAAAAGTGGGAGTGGTTACTTGTGGAATGTGTGTCAGGACTGAGGTCTGCCTTTGACTCTTGAGGAATCAAAAAGATGGGAAAGGAAGTGGTAGCCAAAGTAACTCCTCTGAAATGGGGGCACTGGGTTGGTCAGGAGGCAAGGGCATACAGTGAGGGTTACTTGCCATGAGCGGGCACCTGTAATGACTTATCAACTCCTTTTGAGTGCATGAAGAGGGCATTTCAGGATCTGAGTATTGGTAGGTATAAGAAAATTAGAACTATAGTAGTTCTGAGCAATTTGAACCAAATGCAGAATGAGTGTAACATCTCTAATACTGACTATTGGTAAAGTAGTTTTAAGTACATAACAAGGGCTTAAAAACCATGGTAGCAGTGGTCTTTTTTAACTCACTCAAAGGTAAGTGGTGTTCATTATTATTATTCGTGCCTTTGTTTTTTAACTTACAGTTTAGATCATTGTGTTGTAATTTTTGGTGTTTTGAATCTCCCAAAAAGTATCTGAAAATACCATTTGTGCACAAACCTTTATTTTTCAGACTAACTATATGAGCTGTAATTTTACTTCTAACTTACTTATTGGTATCTGAATTAAATGAAGTTTTCCCTCTAGAGTTTTATTTTCTGATTTTTTTCATTGTTAATGAAGTAGGCCAAAGAAATATTTCTGCTGTTATTAAACTAAAAATTCTATAGTTGTTGAGATCAAGCAATGTGTAGATTTTCCATTTTTGCTGTTAATAATTCTTCAGGGCCAGAGGAAGACTAAGTTTATCTACGTGTCTTGAATGCCTAATGTAAATTCTAAGTACTATTGTGAGAAATATTTTATAAATATTTACCAGTGGTATATTTGATTATAAATACTTACCTTTTTAAGCCTTTACTCTAAATTGGTTTCTGTTCCAAGAAATTACATGTAAAAAAAACATCGGTTAAACGGAGGTCGAAATATGGAATTTGGATGTCTGTGAATTCTAAATGTGTGAACTTTTTTGTGTATGTGTAGTAAAAAGTCCCAGAAGTGGGATGAAATGAACATCCTGGCGACATATCATCCAGCAGACAAAGACTATGGTTTAATGAAAATAGATGAACCTAGCACTCCTTACCATAGGTAATGTTATATAAACATTTGACTTTTTGACTTGTATTCATTTTACATGTGTTAGTTCTGGATAATAGCCAATTTGAATCTACATTTTATTTTACATTTGTTACTGGAGCACTGTTTACTAACCCTTGCCTGTATCTAGAAGCCTCTGCCAGAGGCTTAATCTGACTAAATAATTCTGCAGCTGGATTTGGACTCCCACTGTTCTATCCTTCTACAAATTGGGTATTCACAATTTAAGCTCTGACCCTTTTCCCTTCCTCATATTTGGAATTTGTTATTTGTATCAGAGCTGCTTCATGTGAACTTAGTTGTTGCCTCACTTTGATGGCTGCTTGTCATTATGTCCTAAATTTTGAATTTACCTTAGTAATTTAGTTCATATAATTGCATTGTATTGTTTGGCAGTGTTTAAAAATAGATTGTGAAGTGATAATATGTAACAGTCAGTATGAAGACAAAATAGCCAATAAAAGTTAGGAGAAGATGCACTGGAGAACAAGATTCCAGAGATAAAAAACAAGCAATCTGGCTTCAGAATATGCATTTATACATCAAACTGAAGGCAGAGCCAAATGATTTATATAGACACAAGACCAAGTAAAATAACAAAATTAGGTCGTAAACACCTAATTTAGGAAATGTAAGCCATTTAGCATTCCCATTCTCCCCTCTGACCAAGCCCCTGAAAAGCACGTAAAGGAGCAGATAATAATAAAATTCTTCCAAATCTTATAGAGCTCTTATTTAAAACAAACCAAAACTTACCAATAGCCAAAATGCTGGTACTTCATTTTCCTGGGTCGTTAGAGATCAAGTGAGTGAATCCAATAGGCTAGATGATGCCCTCGCTTTGTTTCCAAGGGATGTGGAAGCCAATGTACTCACATACTAGGTCTAATATGGAATTAAGCAGAATCAGGTAAAGTAAAATTTGCTACTCACATAGGATTCATTTTATAAAATTTACAGATGAATTGTGTGTGCGCGCATGCGTAGTAAATGAAAGAAATGACAACCTCTGTACACTGACATTGTGAGGCTTTTGTCGTAGTGTAACATGGTCTTTACATAAAAAGCACCTTCTGTTACATGTAATTCTTTAAAACAGCAGGGGGTGTGGGCATGAAAGGAACTGGTAAAACCAAGTCCTGGGCCTGTATCTGGGGGCGCTTCAAAAAGCTGTGGAAAAGTGGAATTAAGAAAAAACAGATTTTTTCCACTAGTTCTTTGAAGCCCCTTGTATTTGGGCAAACATATAACCTCCATTACTGAAAGACCAAGTAACTTCTTAGTCACTATCAAAGGAAAGACCCAGGGATGAAATAAAGGAAAAAGAGGCAGTCCCAAACTATCTGACATTCAAATTTATTATATAACTAGCGAAAATTTAAAAATAACAGTTACAGCCATTAAAAAGGAATTCTTTCAGGATAATTATCCCCAACCAAAACAGATAGCCAAATGATTTCCTGGAAACTGAGTGAAATAATTGAAATTTTGTGATATTTTAATCTCTCTCTCCCCCCACCCCCCGATTAGAGTTTTCAGTAATTTTATGGTTTTCAGTTAGAGACTTTCCTTGATTGGTGTTACACTTTTTGAATATTTGCAATGGACAGAAATGAAGTAAACTTTAAAGATGAAATAGAACTATAAATACGTTGATATTTTAAGTCAATAGTATTTTGTTTTATAACTTGCAAAATTTTGTTCCAGATATTAATTATAATGTGCTTATCATTGTAGTATGATTGGTGATGATGATGATGCTTTGAGTGAGTCAGAAACCACTGAAACCATGACCCCCGATATCTTAGCTAAGAAGTAAGTACTGACGACTGTCAAGTATTTTCATGTGTGCTGTTTTTCATTGTGGATATGGAAAGACATTTTACTGTTCTTTTCTTACACAGGGAAACGTGCTAAGTTTTTCCTTACCAACTTTATTGTGTAATTTCTTGGGTATACAGGGGGCAGGAATATTGGAGTACTTTAACCTGAGTTTCTGAGGTGTGTCAGCTCTGCCCTGTGGGTTTTTTTTTTTTTAATTATCCTGCCAGCTGCATTTTAAAGATGTAAATAAGAAGTAAGTGGCTGGAGACAGATGTTGCTGTCCTTTACTACTCAGTGGTTTCTAGCCCTCTTTCCCACTCTCGGTTTTTATTTGCTTTATCAGGTTATGGTAGCTATCTTAGTACTGATCTCTAGATCTTCTTGTGAGACTCCACAAAGCTGAGTGTGGTGCTTGAATAGTCTAAGAATATCACAGTGTTGCACACTACCTTTAACCAGAACCCACTCTTGGTTGGTGTCCAGAGGCACGCTAAAATGGCTAACAGCTATAATCTCAGTCTGTTAAAATAAGCTTTTTTCCTTACCGGGGCTTGGAGGGTGTGGTGTGTGTGCGCACATGCGCACGTTGGACAACACTATCACAGTGTTGACTTGTGTGTAAATGATTGTTGTGTAGATTAACTGCTGCTGAAGGCTTTGACACAAAATATCGGCTTCAGGACCAAGAAAGCAGTGGGGAGGAGGAGGATTATGACCTGTCACCTGAAGAACAAGGTAGCTTGTTTCTTTACTGCTATCATCATTACGTTCACAATTTTTGCTAAGATAAATATACCATTTAGAAAACTGGCACTTGCGGACCTGGTTAGACCAGAGGATGTACAGCGGTGCAGTAGGGATCTGGAAACACAGGGAATCTAGGACGGATGAACCCCTCAACACCAGCGGGGGGGAGTGGGGACACCAGGAGGGAAGGGGGTGTAGAAAGGGAGAACCGATCTTGGAGATCTATGTGTAACCTCCTCTCTGGGAGATGGGCAATGGGAAGGTGGGTGGGGGGAGACGCCGGGCAGTGTAAGCTAAGATAAAATAATTATTTATAAACTATTAAGGGATCAGGGGGAAGTGGGGAGGGAGGGGGGAAGATAAAAAAGGAAACCGAGCTGATTCTAGGAAGTCAAGTGGAAGGCGAATTTTGAGAATGACGAGTGCAACGAATGTATGTATAAGGGTGCTTTGCTCAACTGAAGTATGTGTGGATTGTGATCAGAGTTATATGAGCCCCAATAAAAAGATTTATTAATTTAAAAAAAAGAAAACTGGCAAATGGATGCCCTTTTGGAAAAGTAGGAGGATGGAGAGCAGCGTTTTTATAATATGGATTCTTCTTTTATGGGTTTATTGTATAATACATTCCCCCTCCTTGATTTAAGAATTTAGGAAAATATACTATCCTTTAAGAAAGAATTTAGGAAAATATACTATCCTTTAAGAAATTCTAAGTGCTGCGTCCATGGTTTATTTTAGTGTCTGGTTGGTACAAAGCAGACCCTCAATATCGAAGTACATATTTTTAGAGCAGTTGAGTGTTTAGATGATCTTACACAAGAGGTAATTGCTTGTATTTTTGCCTATTTAGGACAGTGGTGGCATTTAGCAAGTGAACCATTTGATAGAGTGAAGATCTTTATAGGATCCATTGAATGGAAAGGGCAAGACTGTCGTGGAAAGGGAGAAAGTTAGTCCCCTCTTTGGAAATGGAAAAGGCTGTCTGGTAGCCTGGACAGCATAAGACAATTGCAGTATTGCTGCCTACTTCATGTGTCTGTGGTTTCACATGTAAGAGTGCCTGCCAATTGGGGTGGGAGGGCAGAGGGTTGATAGTCCACTTTTGTTTCATTTGGCACTTTTTGAACTGGATGTAAATTACATCTCTAAAGCAAAACAAACCTACTGCTCTCAAGTTCATTCCAACTCACAGCGAACCTATTGGGCAAAGGAGAATTGCTTCCTAGGATCTCCGAAGCTGATATGAAGCATCCTGCCAAAGCTTTCTCCTCATTGAACCCGCTAACCTTTCGGTTGGCAGCTCAATGCCACCAGGGCTCCTAAGTGTCCTCAGGGATTTAAAAATGATGTGTATAATTTATTTTCAATTGTCTTTAAAATGAATAAACCATGTCTACGTATAGAAAAAAAGAGATGCAAGGAAACACGCTTTAAAACAAAAACAAGGGAAACTAGAGTTAGAAGTCTATGGGAAGCCTTGAAAGGGTAGGACTACCTATACTGTTCTGAAATATTAGCACTAAGGCCCTTAATATTTACTAGTTAACTGCCAAGATCTTTGTCATGTGTGACTACTACGTATGACTTGCTATTCGTTCCCATAATCTTCATATTATAGCTTATTCAACAAAAATTTGATGAAATGAGCCTAATAGTTATAAAAGAAATCTTACATCTAGTATATGGTCAAGTCGTGTTTTTCTACCTTTCGTCTACCTTAAGTGGTAATACCGTCTGTATTTTCCCAAATTTGACCTTGAGGTTCTTTTAAAGGCTCTAAATATAAATTGTTTCTAGAGATTTTTTTCTTCGTTGCTCTCTAAAAGCTTAATCTGTTGAGATCAAGGAATTTATTAGTAAGATACAATACCTTATATTGGTTCTCATTAAGGAATATTTTTCTTCGTTGTAGTTCCATGACTGAGCCGGCAGGGGGGGCTATTTGCTGGTTTTGTTTTAATTTCATTAATTCAGCTACTGCTTTTTATATAAATGTTGCTTTAAGTGAATTATGAAAAACCTTGTTTTTTCTTTTTTTGACAGTGAAAGTTCTTAGAAAATCAGCTTGTTTATAAAATAAGCTCACTAACATGTCTAGTCATGTATAACTGTATAAAATCATTTGAGTGATGAAAGTACATATATTTGCGAAAATTGTATATAAAGTCTCATGTTTTTACACAATCCTTAGCATAGTGCGTTGTAGCTCCACAGGGGAAAAGCACCATATTATTGTTTCCAAACCCAATGCTAATCTTTGGTGGGAGTGGGAAAGGGGGAACCAAAAGCAATGATGGATGTGCAACTCCACCCATCACCATGCCGAGGGGGACAAGCAACAGAAATGTGGGTAACGGGATACAACAGATGGTGTAAGATATGAAAATAATGATAATATAGAATATGTCGAGGGTTCACGAGGGTGAGGGAGAGAGGGAAAAAAGGGAAGCATAAGGGCTCAAGTAGAAGATGTTTTGAAAATGACAATGGCAACATATGTACAAGTTTGCTTGATATAATTGATTTATTGATTGTTAAAATATCTGTAAGAGCCCCCAATAAAATGATTTAAAAATTTTTAAATGCTAATCTTTTCTTTCCCTGTCTAAAGAAACACTTTACTTTTCAGCATTCATTGTCCCATTACCTTGTTTTGTTTCTTTGTGGCACTTATGAAAATACTTTATTTACTTATTTTTGGTATATTGTTGATTTTCTCCATGAGAATATACCTGGGATGTAGTAGACACTCAAAGGTTATTTTATGGTAATTTTGTAAGTTGTAATTGTACTTTTGCATGAAAAAATTTATGTCTTATAAGAATATTGGCTCTAGAGTCAGTGTCACTTCGCTGAGTTGCTTAATTTCTCAGATACTCAGTTTCTTCATTTCTAAATTAGGGGCTATAAAGATACTGTAGAGTCAGTGGTTGGTATTAAGTGAGGTGAAGCACTGAAATAAAGTACTGAGCATTGACTCTGACATATAAAAAGTGCTCAATGAACATCAACTTTTAATGACTAAATTAATTTAGAGATTCTATTAAGTAATACAAAGCAATCAAGCACATTATATTAGTTTGTGGAAGAGGAAGAGAAAAAGTACAGAAAACACTTAAATGTCCTTCTATCTTGTGCACTGTATTCTGTCAAACAAGGATTATAAATAAAGTTAATATAAATATTCCGAGATGATTGCAACCACTTATATTAACAGCTTACTATGAAATGAATACATTATATACTTTTAAATTATATAATAAATTTAACTATAACAAGCAAAACCAAATTCAATATGTCTTAACTTTGGAAATAAATGATTTTCTCAAGATTGGAAATATAATTCAGGAAAGAGAAAACACTATTAAGAACCCTCGGAATAAGAAACTACAAGTTAAATAGACTCATGGTACCTTTCTTTCCTTTCAGATCAATAAAAATTAAAAAGAAAAAATACTCTCTCGAATGTAGAGATGTCGGTTACTTTTACGCTATTGGTAGATTGTGTAAAGTGCATTCGCCTTTCTGGAGGACATGATGGCAATGTGCAGCATGATGGAGCAATTCAATTCCCCGTGGTTTAACCTAATGTTTTTCACATTCTTTTATAGCAAATCCCACTCATTATACGGGAGTCAGAATCGACTAGTGGCAGTGAATTTGGTTTGGAGTTTATACATGTACATGTCCAATTAGAAAAATTCGAAATTTTACAAAGCATTACTTATTATTCCAATTTGTTCTACTTTCTTTTTAATACTGCCTGCAACCCACTAAAGAATCAGGATGCCCCACAACACAGAGATTCCAGGATAGATAAACTCCCCCCCTTCAGACCAACAATAAGAGTAGAGAAACCAGGAGGATTAGAGGAGGGTGGGGAATTGATCACAAGGATCAATCTAGAACCCCCTCCCAGGGGGACGAATACCCGAAGAGTGGGTGAGAGGCAATAGAGGTTGATGTAAGATATGGAAGTAATCTACAACTTATCAAGGGTTCATGAGGGAGGGCGGGCAGGGGGAGGAGAGGGAAGAAATGGGGAGCTGATATCAGGAGCTCAGTGGGAAGAGAATGCTTTGAAAATGGTGATGGCGGCAAATGTGCTTGACACACTGGTTGAATGTATGGATTGTGATAAGAGATGTAAGAACCCCCAATAAAAGTACTTTTTAAAATCGTGATATACAGTATGAAAAACAGTCGTGTGTGTGAAATTTCAAAACCTCTGTGAAGTTCCATTCCCTTTTAATTCCATTTTGCCACAAACTAAAGTCCCCTTGAAATGAAAAAAGAATACAGATTGTCTGCATCACTGAAACCGTTAAAACTAATACTTTATAACTAATTTTAAGAGATGTGTGTCTAAGAGAATACTATATGCCATGTGCTGAATAAGAGGCAGATCTCACCATCTACAATTGCGTGGTGAGGATCAGCATGAATCCACCATTCCTAAATGTGGAGATTGATTCAATTCTCACTTTTTGTACTTCTCCATCCTTGTAACCAACTCTTAGGCGGCACTCTCTCCCACCCTCCTGAAATGTGAACTGTGTCAGACCTCACTGAGCTTCAAGGGAAAGTTGAAAATTACCTTCGACCCCAAGCTGATTGCTATCAGGAGGTCAGACATACACTTCCACTCTCTAAACACACAAGCCATTCCTTTCCGTGCGCTCTGCTTCTCCCGGGTGTGGCAATCAATTGTAAGGACTGCGTAGAACTCACAGACCATCATCCCAATTACGGGTTCTATTCGAGAAGCAAGATCCAGGGATCAAAATTAACTTGGAAGTAATAGGAACAGCTCAGGAGACAGAATGAAGTTTATCACTCAGGACATCTTCCAACTTCACTTTAGCTGTGGCCACCACCAGCCCTCACTCTCAGCCTCTGCCCTGCTCAGGAACATTCTACAGCTCCTTAGCTCCACCGCTAAGCACTCAGAGCACCTTCACTCTTCTGGGAAGCCTCCGGCCCAGTGGCACTCGGTTTTCTTGCTCCATGTTTGATGAGCTTCCTGTCAGCTCCCTGTGAGCTCTTTCCTGGCTCTAGGGGGTGGTTAGTGCAGGAACTCTGGGTCCAACTTTGGCTCTTTTTGATGGTCGTGAAGTCCCCTTCAACCTCTTCAGGATTGGATCTTTTAGGCCTAGCAGGATAACAAAATGGACCATTTATTTCCCTTGGATAGGCCAAAAAAGTTAAATTTTAAAAAATTATTTTTAACAGTTATATTGGCATATAATTCATATGTAATATAGTTCAATAGTTCAGTTTTATTGAGTTGTACAATTACTACCACAATCAACTTCATAATGTTTTCTTCTTTCTTGTATTCATTGTTATAAGCTCCCCATTTCCTCTCATCCTCCATTGCCATACCTCCAAGAAACCACTAATCATGTTACTGAAAAACACACACCTACCGCCCACAAACAATAACAATAAAGTAGTTCTGCCTTTTTGTTCTTTTTTATTTTCTTTTTGCTATGAAGCACTCTCAGAGAGCAAAACAAATCAGAAGAGAAGAAAGGAGACAAGATCTTGGTGAGGTGAGGCAAATGTTTAAGATGTCGATGACTCAGCACTTTGCAAACCCTCCTGGACTCAGCAGAGGCTGAAAAGTGAGCGGTCATAACATGAACTTTGCATATCTGTTTTAAAGGAGAAGCATCTGTTATCTACTCAGATAACTCCAACAACCTCGTAGCACAGCCTTGTAGGACAGAGTAGAGCTTCCTGTGTGTTTCTGAAACTGCCTGTATGGGAGTAGAAAGAGAACTATAGAGTAGTTGGGAAAAGAAACTTAAAGGTTCTTTGAGAACATTGAGAAAGTATTTGAATAGCCTTTAGACTTGAAAAAATTCTGCTTGCTGACAAAATGAAAGCTTGATGTCAGTGTGTATCAAAATAAAGTGACTGTACACGGAATTTTTCTGAAAATTCCTTTGAAGTGATGTTTATATTGAGATACCTATGCTTTTGACATTAAAATATTTTATGAATACACTTAATTGACAATAAACAGGTGGCAGTTTCATATAGACCTTTGAAATTATCATCTATTAATAAAAATATCAATTGGATTTCCGTCAGCTTTGTGTTTGTCATGGAGACTATAAATACAGTATTGTAGAATCACTTAAACATATTCTAACAGGTTTTTCTTCAAATTACTCTGGGAATTTTTTGGTTCTGAAAATCCTGAGGTTATATTTTTAGCTGGCAATGTTTCAAATCATCGCAGGTTCTTAATGGATAATAAAGATTTAAATTTAAAATTTAATTTAAATTTTTAAAATTTAAATATATATATATCTTAATAATAAAAATAGAAAAATTTAAATTACCTCAAAGTTTCCAGGCTCAGAATTAACCAGTTTTGATTGTTGTCTTATTTTCACTGAAGATGTGCACACGTGTGCATGTGGACACAGGGCTTGTTGTTGTGAGCCATTAAGTTAATTCTGACTTTTGAACAGCCCACAGTGACAGAGTGCAACTGCCCAGAGGGCTTGCTAAGTTGTAATCTATACTGGAGCCTGCGTGACCAGGTCTTTTCTGCTGTGCACCCACTTGGGTGGGTCCAAACTACCACTTCGGTAGCAGCTTTCCCATTAATCCTTAAGAGTGCTAGCACTAGACTTGATCATGAGTATGTATGTACAACTCATTTTTTAAAGAGCAAATTAATCAGACCTGTGCATATGTGAATAATGTATCAAGAAAACCACTAAAAAAAGATTAATAACGTGTGAAAAATGTAGCCAATGTCATTGAACAATATGTATAGAAATTGTTTAATGGAAACCTAATGTGCCATGTAAACACACTAAAACAATAATATGTGTGTGGGTGTGTATATATTTATAAATTTTCTGGGGGGCTCTTATAACATTCCATACATCAGTTGTATCAAGCATATGTGAAGAGTTTGAACAAGAGTTAAATTCTATATATGGTATTAATAGAATGGCTTTTCCCCCAGACAGCTTTTTCTAGATAAGTTTTCCATATCTTTACATTTTCTTCACCAATGTAATTTCTAACAGCTCCATCTTATTCTTCCTACGTTTTTGAACTATTCCAAGAAGGGGCACAAACTTCTTTCAAAGGTCAGATAGCAAATATTTTAGGTTTTGCAGATTAAGTGATCTAACTGCCTGACTTTGCCATTGAGTATTGAAGTAGCTTTGCACATTACAAAAGCGAATGGGCTTGACTACGTTCTGATAAAACTTTAGTTACAAACGGGACTTGGACTGCAGTTGGGTAGCTCTTGTGCTAAGGACTTCATAAGCTTGCTCTGTCTCTGTCCCATAGAAAAGAAGCGACAGTTTGAAATGAAAAGGAAGCTCCACTACAATGAAGGACTGAATATTAAATTAGCTAGACAATTAATTTCAAAAGACCTGCATGATGACGAGGAGGATGACTCTGAAGAAATGCTAGAGGGTGCGGATGGAGAAAAGATGAATACAGAGGATTCAAATCAAGGTTAGAGATTTTGACAGTAGTGCTTAGGCTCTATGACTCTGTTGCCATTAGTTACGAGCACATCTGTGCATCAGAAGGAAACGGCTTGGCCTTGCACCAACTCACATTTGTTACTGTTTGAACCCGGTGTTTGCAGCCGTTGTGTCAGTCCATCTTTTCCAGGCATGATGTCCATCACCAGGCATTTTTGTGGTCCTTAGTGCCTAAAATGATGTCCTTAATTTTGGTTTTAACTTAGAACCTCAGATTTTTTTAGCACCTCAAATTTTTGCTGAAATCAACTTTTCTTACTATGCCAAAGGTTTCTAAAATTTCAACCTTTGTAGCCAGTTTCAAAATAATAAAGTTTTTATCCCCTGAGTTGATTTAACTTAAGCCATTTGTGGATCTTAATTCATAAGGCTATGTTTTAATGCTTTGCTTGGCTTTAGGCAGTGATGTCTGTTTTGTTTGGAATGTTTTGATCATATTTGTTGGTCATAAAAATCTAAATTACAATGGAAACTTTTCAAAGCGGAACATATTTTTAATATAAAAGATTGGTTTAGAAACTCCGTAAAGTAAAAATGTGTCATATCTTTCCAGCATTGATCCTCAGACTTCAGCACCAAGTGCACACTTCTATTTGGTTCTTTAGAATATTTGGGAGGTGTCTTTTATATTAACATAGATGAAACATCTTGTTTGCATTAAAATTTTTTTTATTTATTATCTATGCCAGTGGCAGGGACATTAGCTCAGGTAGCCCCATGTTGGCGATATGTCATAAACAAATTATGCTGACTTCTGTACTTTGTCTTTGCAGGCTTTACTATGAGTGACCAGCTGCAACACAAATCATAGTTCTTAGAAGAGATCTGTTCAGCGTGGCAATTGTCAAATATAAACCCTGTTACTGTAATGCGCTTCTTGTTCTCTGCAATCCGTTATTTCAGTGCTGACGTACATACCAATTACAATATATTGCCAAGAATTAGGTGGTAACCATAGACACTGATTAGACTGAAAATAACTAATTGATATGTATATTATTGTGCCTAGAACTTCACCACAAACGCAGTGTAATATCATTAGTCCGAAACCATATCACTTTTATAAGAACAATGGTTCATTTGTATAAGATAATAATACAGCTTTTTATGCATTAGAGGTTTATCTTTTTTGAGGGGTGGGAGCCTAATGTATTTTGTTCTAGACATAGTTGCTCTTATTAAAAAGTGTTGCGGTTTTGTTTTTGTAGTCAAAAATTAATTGGAACAACAGGTTGGTAAGTATTCAGGCTGAAAAATAGCAACATTCTTCAATTAAACAAACCTTCCTATTTTTTCTCATCAAAACTAGCTTTTTCTCACAAATAAATTATTGGGTTAAACTTGCACTAAAATGTGCTGTTTTTTGGTACATTAGATGGGCAGGTTTCAGATCCTTTTTAAAAATAGATAATCTAAATCATTATCTTACTAATCCTTTTAATATAGCTGCCTTTCCTTCCGTCCTACGTTTCCATTTCCTTTCCACACAGAACATAATCCTTTACCTTCATAAAGTATCTAAGGGTTGTCAATACATTAGGAACAATTAGAAATGCTCCCTTCTCCCATGGCGTCTCTCATTTGCTACATCAGTGAAATTCTTATTTTGACCATAAATGCCTCCTAGCTCTTTTTAAGTAGCAGCAGTACTAGACACAGAAAATACAGCTGAACTGCTGAATGTCTCTACCATCCCGGTGTACAGCTTGCTAGTTTAATTGCTATTACTAGTTTATTGTTTGACCTAATTAGAGCTATGAAAATGGCTGACTGAGATTTTGCATGATAAATTGTGTGCCGCCAGTGGTACGATTATAGTTCCTGAGTGTACACAGAAGTAAGCCTGACACGTTTTAATAAATAGTCCCTGCCTTTAGGAAATATGATAATATATACTATGACAAATGAATTTTATTCTTCTAACACATTAAGAATTATTTGATTTTTTTTTCATGCAATGAAGTGCAGTTCCTGTGTATCTTGGTTTAATAATCATTTTATTTCTTGTCAATTTATCAGCATCCTAATTTTTATTTGTACCAAAAGAATCTAGTATATGAACAGACTTTTAAAATAACTTATGTATATTGTACATATGAAATGACTTATACTGAGCTTCCACTTGCAAGTTTATGGAAATATCAGTATGTCAAAATAAATAAAAAGTGAGATTTTTTTTGTGGCTATTAGAAACATGTCTTTTTCTTTTTTTAATGGACTCAAAAGTATTTCTGAACAAAGATGCAATACTCTTACTGAAACCCATTAGCTAGTAAGCCACTGTTTTATAAGACAATTAGAATGTAATAATTTGAAGAAGAAAATTTAGAGATTAAATTTCCATATATGTATCCAGATGTCTGTATTCTCTCGGTTTGAGTTCTTAGAAACTCTGCCAGTGCAGAGAGGGGAAGGGGGTGGTGAGCAGGTGCTGAGGAGTCCCTTGAACCCTGTGAACAGCAGAACAGAACGAACACTGCCTGGTCGGTCCTCCATTCTGCTGTTACGTCAGCCCCTTATTGCAGTCACTGTCAGTGCATCTTGGTGAGGTCTCTTTCACTCACGCTCTAGCAAGCATGATCCCCTTCTCCGGGCTCTAGACCCTCCTAACAGCATGCCCAAAGTCTGCGTGAGCAGAAGTTGCCGCCATCACGTCTACAGAGATTCTGGCTGTATTTCATCCAAGGCAGAGTTGTTCCATCTGGCAATTCATAGTATTTTTAATGTTCTTCACCGGCACCATAATTAAAAGGCATCACTTCTTCAGGTTTTACTTTTTCTTTATATAGCTTTGCCATGCATATGAAGCAAATAAAAATATCACGTCTCCAATCGTGTGCGTCTTATTCCTCAAAGTGATATTTTTGCTCTTTAACACTTTTAAAAGAGATCTTTTGCAGTAGATTTGTTTAACTGAATACATCATTGTTTGATTTCTTGCCTACTGCTTCTATGGATGGTCAGGTAAAGGTAAGAGTTTTAAACAACGGATTTTTGTGTTTTATCCAGGTTCTTTCGTTAAAATTTAAATCACAGGGAAACTCATTCCTGGTATCAAAATAGACAAGATCTCAGCAGAATAAGCTATATTAAATAGCATATGCAGTAGGATTTTAGGTAATTAGCTAAATGTCATCAAATAAAACTGTTTTCGAGTTCTGACTACCTAATTTTACATGGTATTGGACTGTTCAGAAAATGAATTTTTATTATTTCAGTTGTTTGCCTTTGGAGACACTATAAGTGCTCAGTTATAGCCAAGGTAGATTTTACTTCCAACCTTTTCCAGTGTCACCTGTAACCCCTCCTCTGCTTAACTTTTGATGCCGTCTTTTCCATGTATTTTTCAGTGTGAGATGAACCCCCTTCCCCCCCCCCCCCCATAGCATATAGGGATCACTAAAAGTAACTTTAAAGTTGATGATTAAAGTGAACCATAGTTTTCCCTTGTTTTATGTTTTACATACGTCTCCCCCTTTAAGTAAAGCACGATAGCATGAAATTGCTTGTATGTCAAGTATGTGTGCTTGCTGCCGGGTATCTCAAGACCTTATTCCTTTGCCCAAGGCCTTATTCCTTTGGCCAGGAGTAGCTCTGTCATTCCTGGTGCCAGAAAGTAATTATCTCCAAAGAATAAGATCTATTAAAGAGCATAATCAATTGGGCTTTAGGTAATTGTTACATGCCATTAGTTGATCAGGCAAATGTACCAGAGCACTAGATTAGTTGTGGTGGAAATGGTAACACCTGCCATGACCACCTTACTCAGTCTCCGTGTTTTCCACATAGAAACTGATGGGACACAAATCCAGATTGAGTAGTTTCATGATCTTTGCCTATGCTCCTTTCAGATGCAGAATGTGACCTTATAGAGAAATATTTTGATTACTGGTAAACGTCTGCTATCACATTTGCTTTTCAGATGTTTAGTTTGGGTTTTCATTTTTTAATTTAATTTGGAATGTTTAAATTTTCACTATGAGGTTTATATGCCATTTGAGAACAATCTCAAAAGTGCCATTATTCAGTGACTCAGGAGCCCTGATGGCATAGTGGCTTACATGGTGTGCTGCTGGCAGCAAGGGCACAGTGCAAAGCCTCCAGCTTTTCCTGGGAGCAGGGAGAAGGCTTTATACTTTAGCCAAAAGTTAGGCTCAAAACCCACGGGTCATTTCTACCCTGCCCTGTAGGGTCACTCTGAGTCAAAATCGACAATGGCAATGAGTTGAGTGTGAGGAGTGCCTACAGATAAAGTACTAAGTTAACTTGTGAAAATTAACATTTACCGAACCAATGTCCCTCAAAGGTGCTCCATGACAAGGGTTCCGTGAGTAAATAACGCGTGTCCCTGCTGAATACTTTATCTTCCTCCTCCTCTGGAGGCAGAACAATGCAGGCATTAAAGAGTGTGGTGGCCCCATAATCTGGTGTCAATTTAAGGATTAAGAGTAGGGGTGGAGTCTAGGCTGACAATCGAGATAGCCAATGAGACGTGTGCATGGCCTTCCCCTAAGAATTCTGGGAAATCTGGTACTTCCTCCTTGGAGGCAGAAGACGTCTCTGCCACTCCCTGGGAGACATTGCAGAAGACAAGCCACATGGACACAACCAGACCCCAGAAGCTGGAGAAGCCACAGAGAACCCCCTGCCAGTACTGAAAATGACACTGGATCCAAAGACTTACGACCCACTGGCCTGTGATCTGCATTTGGCGTCACTTGGTGTGTTTTGCGAGTCTGAAGAGAACTTTATAGATTGAGATCAGAAATATGGGCTAATATCAGACTTACAGATTTGGGCTGGGCTGGGATGTTTTCTCAGTGTTCAATTGCGCTTGTATATAAATCTCTTTCTTATACACGTGTGTACATAGATTTGTTTCTCTAGACTACCCAGACTAACAGAGTGAGGAAATAGAGGAAAGAACTTGGAGGCATAGTAAATTTATAGAGGTCTAAATACAGGCATGTACATATATGTATATATATATATAATAGGGAAGTAGATCTAGGTGCATATATTTAGATGTAAAGTCCTAAGATAGCAGATGGACATTGAGCCTCAACTCAAGTGCTCCCTCGACGCAAGAACACTTTGTTCTAATAAACCAGCATTCTGTGATGCTCACCTTCCTGACATAATAACTGAAGACAAAATGGGTGCATAAGCAAATGTAAAGAAAGCTGATGCATAGAGCGTCTGGGGTCTTACAAGCTTGAAGATAAATGGAGGGCGGTCTAGCTGAAAAGCAACAAAGCCCACATGGAAGAAGCACACCAGCCTGTGTAATCACAAGGTGTCAGGATCAGTTATCAGGTATCAACAAAAAAATTGTGAATGAGGCCAGTGTCGAGAGGAGACCCAAAGCTGATCTGTAGCCACCTGGATATCCCCATAGAAGGGTCATGGGCAGGAGACGAGCCAGTCGGGGTGCAGTGGAACACCAAGGGAGCATACCACTTTCCGCTAGTTCCTGAATGCTTCCTCCCCACCCACTATCATGACCCCAATTCTAGCTTACAAATCTGGCTAAACGAAAGCATGTACAGTGGTACAGATAAGAGCTGGAAATACAGGGAATTCAGGACAGATAAACCCCTCAGGACCCTGAATGAGAGTAGTGATACCAGAAGAGTGAGGGGAATCAATCACAATGATCGACATATATCTGTCCCCCCTCCCAGGGGGACAGATAGCAGGAAGGTAAGTGATAGGAGACATTGATTAGTGTCAGACATGCAAAATATAAATTATCAAGGTGTGGGGAAAATGACCCGATATTGCTAAGAAGTATGAATTGTGATAAGAGCCGTACAAGCCCCCAAGAAAATTATTTTTTTAATGAAGTCCTGCTTTATGGAAGCTGTATAACTTAGTTTCTAACTTCCTCCTAACAAACAGAAGCGGTAGGATAGATGCAGTCTATAGATTGTATGTAATTTTCCCAGTGTAAGACCTTAATTTGGGGTCTTTTTTCAAGAAACTGTGTCCAGAACAGATGATGGTGTGGTTGATAGCATTTGATGTGGGTAATGTACTGCTGCTGTTTTGTGTTGCTACGATAGTGCCCCACGACTTGCTATTCTAAGCAATTTTCCAAAATGTGTGGTCCATCCACACCACCTCTTGCATAGCTGGTTGACAAGCACACCTGCTGCTCATTGGGAAAATAGAGCAGATAACAAGTGTCTGATCTGGCTCACACACCCCCAAACCTTGGCTAAGTTTACTTGGCTCTGATGCTTCCCATTTGGATTTGACTCATCCAGTTTTTTATTTGAGGAATTATTTGGGGGAGGTAATGCTGAGAGTAGGTAAGTTGAGGGTGGATTTGGCAAGTGTTTAGTCATGATTTTATTTCTACTGCCCAGCCTGATATCCTTTCCTAGTAGTCTGCCAAGGAAAGGTACAGGGTTCCAATTCTACCAATGAGAATTACTGGAATTGGAAGAGAACTACAAACTAAATTAAACTAAACTCTCTGTTTAATTTGTTCTGGATGAACGATGACAGCGTTGAAAAAGAATTTGTACACACTGACCTTTGGGTCTTAACTCACCCCACAGGAAACCAGAAGGATTGTACTCAATGTTGCCTTGTGCTCTGATCTAGTAAAGTGGCTCATTCTGAAAAACCAAAAGCCATGATCAATAACAGCTAATAACTATTGGAAGAAGGAAAGTTCTTGTTTACTTACACTCCCTGGTGTCTAAAGTCCTTCTTATAGAAGAAATTCAAGTAGAATATACTTCTCATCTCCCTATGTAAAAGTGGCACTAACTGAAAAGTAAGCATGCATTTTATTGTAGGGTGCTGTGCTGGGCTAGGTGGGGCATAAGACTCTTCCCCTGCTTTGAAAGTTGGTTAACATTTAGTTGCATACAGAACTCAAAATTCACTTTCATCAAGTCTATTCTGACTCAGTGGCCCTAGAGGATGGCATAGAACTGTCCCTGGGGGATTATGAGACTGAAGGTTTTGTTTTTCTCCCTTGGAAGGGCAGGTGGTCTCAAACTGCTGACCTTGCAGTTAGCAGCCCAATGCATAACCAGTATGCCACCAGAGCTCCTGTTTACAGAACAGAGGTTGGGAGTAAGGAAATAGTAAGAAATATGCTTACTCTCTGCAGTCATTCTGAGATCCTCTGGTATGTCAGACTGAGTAAGATGGACTCTAATTACAAACCATTCCTTGGGACAGAGACCTGGCAGTCCACTTCCTTAAAAAGATTCTAGCTTTGGAAGCCCTAGAAGGCATTCACACTCTGTCCTTCGGGGCCACGGTCAAAGTCAACACTTGGGTCAGTTAGCTACAACAAAATTGTTAATAAACAGAACAGGAAAATCCACAGAACTCAAAAGTAGAAGATGATCAGTCCCCGTCCTCCCCCCCACCCCCCACCCCCAGCGCTAAAGACTAACAAAACAGATTTGGAAAACTGAAGTCGACTGAATTGTGAATAAAAGCCGCTGCTGACATTTTAGAATAGAGACCAAGAAGATAATGAGTTCTATTTTTAACCCCTTGTATTTGAGATTCCCTTGAGACTTCAGAATTGTCAGGTCCATGACTCAGAAACATGCTCAGGCTTACAAAGCATCCGCATCATCCCTGGGTGGACTGTCATTGAGACGGAAGAGTAGCCAAGTTCATCCAGGGAGAAGGTGTCAGCTGAGATGAGCACCCACAGTGGTTACAGGAAAAGACACGAGGTTAAGGAAGCAATGTCCCTAAAAGGAGGAGGCTGCTAAGAAGGCAAACATGACAAAGTCTTCATCGGCATCAGTGGGTCACTGGAGACCTGGCTGAGAACAGTTCCGTTGGCCTCTTGAAGGTGGAACCCATGTTGCAGTGGGTGGGCGCCATGGTGGGATTCAGCCAGTTCGTACTGGTTCAGCAGAACCCACACCTAATTTTTCATTCGGGGAACCAGTTAAAGGTGGCACTTGTAATGTAGCTAGGCAGCCACCCAATGTAGAAATCACAAATTTACATTCTTTACTCTCTTTAGCGTTCATCTGCACAACAGATTGTTATAAGTGCCCATAATAATGTTCATTCTTTCCATAGTTATAAAACATTAAACTATGTGTGTAATATTTATTCATTTCATAAAACATACTTTTGCCCCCTTCTCCCCCAAGAAGAATTCACTTCAGAGGACAGCACTGAAGCTACAGCTCAAGGAGAGGGACTTGTCTGATCAGAGCACACAGGAACCAATGAGGGAGGAGGGAAAAAAGAGTGAAACACATCCTGGCCCACCAAGCCCTGAGCACAGTATTTCTGCTCAGAGCAGCCGATGCACAGAGATGACCACAGGGCCGGCCCCACCAGGAGGCACACCGTTCCTCACTGACCAATAGCAAAATGGAGGACAGTAGTAGAGACACATAACAGGAATTGTGCCCGCCCAGATCCCACTACGCTGAAGCCAGATACTGGGGGGCATGCAGCAGAGCAATGAAGTCCTCAGAGAATGCCAGGGATAGATGTGGGGCCAGGGCATGGCACCTCATCAGATTCAACTGGAAAACACTTGTAAAGGACAACAAATAGACCTTGAACTAGTTATAGGGATTTTTTGTTGTTGTTGTTCTTGAAGCTATTGTTTTATTTTCTATTGTTGCTTCGTTGTGCTTGGTCTTGTGTTGGTGCATGTTGTTGTTGCTGCATGTCTATCTGGAAGGGATAGGCGGGATTAACAAGCCAGAAGAGAGAACAACGGGATGACAGTTCCAGAGGGACATGGGAGAGGGGGAGGTGGGGGAAAGGAAGTGGGTGTTAACAAACTCAGGGACAAGGGAACAACAAGTAATCCAAAATCAGTGGCAAGGAAGGTGTAGGAAGTCTGGAAGTGCTGGATCCAAGGACAATATAACCAAGAGGAATTCCTGAAACCCAAATGAAGACTGAGCATAATAATGTGACAAGAAAGTAGAAATAGGGGAAAGAACTAGGAGGTAAAGGGCATTTTTAGAGATCTAAATACAGGCATGTACCGATGTAAATATATTTATAAATGAGGGGGAAATAGATCTATGTACATATATTTATAGGTTTAGTATTAAGGAAACAGATGGACAGTGGGCCCCTACTCAAGTACTCCCTCAACACAAGAACACTTTGTTCTAACAATTCAGCAGTCTTAAATGCTCACCTTCCTGGCATGATTGCTCAAGACAACAGGTGCATAAGCAAATGTGGTGAAGAAAACTGATGGTGCCCGGCTATCAAAAGATATAGTGTCTGAGGTCTTAAAGGCCTGAAGATAAATAAGCAGCCATCTAGCTGAGAAACAACAAAACCCACATGGAAGAAGCACACCAGCCTGTGAGACAACGAGGTGTCGAAGAGATCAAGTATCAGGCATCAAAGAAAAAATCATAGCATTGTGAATGAGGGGGAGTGCATAGTGGGGACCCAGGGCCCAGCTATGAGCAATTGGACATCCCCTTGCAGAAGGGTCACAGAGAAGAGATGAGCCAGTCAAGGTGCAGTGTAGCAATGACGAAACATTACCATTTTTGGGGTGGGGGGAGGGAAAAAAAAGAAACATACAATTTTCCTCTAGTTCTTTAATGCTTCCTCCCTTCCCCCACTATCATGACCCCAATTATAACTTAAAAATCTGGCAGGACTGGAGAATGTACACTGGTACAGATAGGAACTGGAAATGCATGGAATCCAGGACTGATGAACCTCTCAGGACTAGTGGTGAGAATGGCAATACCAGGAGAGTGGAGGGAAGGTGAGGGAGGAAGGGGGAACAGATTACAAGGATCTACATATAACCTCCTCCCTGGGGGACGGACAACAGAAAAGTGGGTGAAGGGAGACATCAGATGGTGTAAGATATGACATAATAATAATAATTTATAAACTATCAAGGGTTAATAGGGGAGGGGGGGAGCAGGGAGGGAGGGAAAAATGAGCACATACCAGGGGCTCAAGTAGAAAGCAAATGTTTTGAGAATGATGAGGGAAACAAATGTACAAAAGTGCTTGACACAATGGATGGATGTGTGGATTGTGATAAGAGTTGTACAAGCCCCCAATAAAATGATTTAATTTAAAAACGTGATTTTGATGAAAAACAGTTTTTCTTCCTTTGAGTTTGTTACTTCAGTAAACGAACATGCAACATAAACAGAAAAAGTGCTAAAAAAACAACAACCAGAAGATGGATGACACGTTGTCCTTCGTTTCAGCCTTGGGTTATGCCTGAAATTCCCACGAGATATTTTGAGCGAATTATACAATTCCCGAAAGTGTTTACAGAGCTCAAAATATTGTTAGAACAATTGCTGTAAGTTCAGCAGAAGCGAAAGGGTTTTTTTCTAAAAAATGTGAACATAAAATATTCAGAGAAGTTGCCTATTTCTAATATATTAAACACAATGACTGTTGTCTAATTGACCTGCCGCTAAAGGAATGGGCTCCTACTCCTACAGTGAAAAGATGGTTAAAGATAAATTACACAGCAATGATGCCCAGATAAAAGTGAAGAATTTTTTATTTTTTTAAATTAATAATTTTATTAAAGGCTCTTATAGCTCCCTCAACAATTCATACATCAATTGTATCAAGAACATTTGTACATATGCTGCCATCATCATTTTCAAAACATTTTCTTTCTACTTGAGCCCTTAGTATCAGCTCCTTTTTTCCCTCCCTCCACTACCCTCCCACCTTTGTGAACCCTTGATAAATTATAAATTATTTTCACATCTTACACCATCCTGTTTCCCTTCACTCACGTTTTTGTTGTTTGTCCCCGAAAGTGAAGAATTATTACAAGTGACACCAAGAAGCAATACGGAACCATCTTTAACCATTTCATTGTTTTTGTCAGGTATTATTTATTATTTTGTCCTTAATATTTTAAAATTCTCATAATCTAGTTTTGTGTACCTCATATTGTTCTTATTTAAGTATGAGCTACTTTTTGTCATATTGTACTTTTATACTTAAAACAGTCATTAGGGCAGCAAACTGTTTGTTGAATGATTTGAATCCCGTCGCTGTAAGTGGGAGGTAGGGAAACACCAGGTTTCCGCAGCTCGTATGAAGCCAGTTGTAAAAGAGAAAATGGAGTGGGCCATCCACTGGGGTAGGGCAATGATCTGTATATTTACAGTTCTCTTTTTTTTTTTTTAATTTTAACAATTTATTGGGGCTCATACAATTCTTTTCACAGTACAGTTCTCTTTTAGAACTTGTTTAGTAAAAACTTCGGAGAAGGGAAAAGATGGCTCACCTTATACATAGGTTTAAGTGCACACATTACTAGATCATGTTTAAAAATTAATCACCAGCGGTAGCAGTTTGAAGAAACCTCTGAAAGTGCCTAATCAATAACCCTGCCTTATGAAAGTACCTAATCGATAACCCTGTCTTGCTGGTTTTTTGAGTAGCTACACCTCAGCACTAAATAACTTATAATGTGCACGTAATGTTGATTAAGCATCTCATCTTGGGCTGATCTTTCAATGCAATGTGTAAGAAAAAATCATTGTTTCTATAGTGTGGGTTTTGGCCATCTATATTAATATTTTCCATTATTTTCATGTCTTTTGATTCTAAAATATCTATTTTTAAACTATTAATTAGTTTCCAAGCAGATGGCATAACAACTAAGAAATCTTTTTAAGGATCCGAGACTTTGGTGTATATTAAGCTAGCACCCTAAGCTTTGCTCCTCCAACATTTAATTATACAAATGTACCTACCAATGACACGAAAAAGAAACCTATCTAAAACTACCAGCCCCTCAAACTGAAAATAAACAAAACTCTGCCACCCTTCATTTTTTTTCTTCATTGAATTTGGACAGTAGAAGGGCAGGTCTTAGAGAAAATGAATATTCCAGCGTGAGCACAGAGCTCGACAGCCAGAAACTATTTTTGGACTTCAGCAGTCAAAGGACATGTTTTCCAAAGGAGATGGGAGAAAAAGCAGATCTTAAGTTTATATTCTGTTTTTAAACTAAATGTGAACAAAAAGAATAAACTTTCCCCACCAAACAATGGATCACGGTGGAACCGTGTCTTCCTGTCACCTACACTCTGCACCCCAGCCATCTTTAGCACCCTCCTTGCCCTCATCCCACTTCCTGTTGGCTACTGAGCTCTGCCAGTGAATGCCTGCCAAAGTGATTCTTGAATCTCTCCTTCTCTGTCGTCTCTAACTGGTCTTCACCCCAACCTTCTACTCTCCACCTCCCAAGTAGTCTCAGGCTTTCGGTTGCCCTTCCTGATCTCCATCCACCCTACCTATATGCCTAGCGGTCAACTACTCTTTTAAAAAGACATTTAATCAGGCATGAAAATACAGTTTAAACGTTTCTGGCTCTTCATAGCCTGCAAGTAAAATCTAAATACAGATCCTTTGTGCCTGTCCCTGGTTCACTTTTACATCCATTTTCTTTCCACCCTTTATATGTTTCCTGAGCTTGTCTGAAACTGACCTATGTTCTTATCTCAGCCTTTCCTCAATCTTTTTTAACGTTTCTCTCTGAATATTGTCTTTGCACCATTCTTGACTTTAAGGTCAAATCACACCTACCTATTTCATTAGGCTTTTTCGTAGTACAATGGTTGTTTCCTATTTGAATCCCTATAGCATGATATTTATTCCTCTATATCTGTGCTGTGTTAAAATGATTTTCTGATCTCAAAAAATATATTGGCATATATATCACATAGTATACAATTCAATAGTTCAATCTTATTAATTAGAATTATACAATCATCTCCTCATTCAATTTTGGAGCACTTACTGTCTGGTATTTATTGTCAGCAGACCCCAAATCTCCCTAATCTTTGCCCCAAACTCCCCAAGAAACCATTAAGGCAATAACTGTCTCTCGCTCTACGCATCGTTGATTTCATAGTTCTGATTTCTTGGGCTTCTCGTGTTTTCTTAACCCAAGAAGGTGAACAAATGCTTAGTTGTTCTTGAGCCTCGAGGGGAGGTACTCTGGTTGATGAGGCATTATGTGATTCTGAGTGGCATTGATTTATAGCTGGGTCTGGACGGAAAGACCCCAAAAGAAAGGTTACATAAATCCTAGTGCTTTGGATCTCTTTCTTGAGTGGATGTCGGAAAACATTAAAATTGCAGTATTCTGGCTTTGTTCTCGAGACCTGGACACTAAGCAAACTTGCTGGATTGCCAAGGTAATATCTATTTACAGATTCCAGGGGATGTGTATTTGGCTCCCCTGGAAACATCTATTCCATTTAGTTCAAGATATTTATCCCACGTGCAAAGCCTTATACTATTCAAAGACATACGAGTTAGAGGCATGGCCCCCTTTCAAGGAGAACTAGAGTAGGTCTGACTTGAATAGCCGTCTGCTTCCAAATGCTGGTCTGCCAGAAAACACATGGTATTTTCTATTTTCCAGGGGGCCCAGGGAGATAAACATGTGAATTTCAGCAGATGTGCCGATTTCACTCAGGGAAAAGGTGTCAGAACACTGTAGCATCGCCAAAAATAACTTCTTCAAGGCACTGAGTGTCTGAATTTAGAAAAGTTAAAAATATCAACACAAGCATTTTTACATATTTTTCAAATGTGACCAAAAAATGCTGTGCTTTACACACAAACTTTCTCGGTGTGTTTGTTTCTTGCATAACCCATATGATGAACAGCTCTGCCAAATTTCTGTAAATCCCCAAGGACTTCTCATTTGCCTCTCTTTTCAAACTTGATAGGAGAAAGCTTGTTCAAAAGTAGCTTGTTATCCACCTGCATCTTGGTACAGTTTTGAAGAGAATTTGGCTTTGATTGTTACTCAATTCCAAGATAATAAGTTCAATACCAGGTGACAACACCAGATGACTAGGGCTAATTGGTGGCAGCCGGGCTTTAGAATAGTTTTGGTCTTACCCTGTGTGTTTCGATTACAGGTTACTCTATAATTTCCTAATTATATTCAAACATTAAACAATACAATTTTGCTAAATATTGTAAAAGCAAAGGAGAACTTACAAACAATGTGAACAGATGGCTGTGAATTCACCTTCGTTACGCCATTTAAAGCAAACGATGCTTTTTTTTCTACAAAGACGGTGGCATTAGCTCCCCCATGTCTTGGACTTTATGGGACCGAAATCATGTGCTCTGGAAAGTGTTCCCTGAGAGCTGGATGGGACAGAGGTCATGTCTACAGTGCCTTCAGTACTAGCATCTGGTCCTCTGTAGGTCTGAAGACACGATTGCCATCAACACTGGCAGAGTCTACGCCATTGCTTTATCTGTTGTCACAGTTTGGATTGGGCCCTCCAAAAATAAGTGTAACTTGTCAGCGCCCTGATTCTCAGGGGTTTGGCAATTATGTAGTGATGTCATTCTTCCCCATGATGTGATCAGCCAATCCATTGTCCAGGGCTTAGGGTGGGATGCCACACCCACCCTTATTCAGGTCTCAGCCCCGATTGATGTAAGGGAGATTCTCCTGCATCACGTTTTTTCTTAGAAGAAATAAAAGGAGAAGCAAGCAGAGAGGGTGGGACCTCAGTACTTGCAACAAGCTAGTGTGTTCCCTTTGTACATGATGTTCCTACTCTGAGAACCTCCTAAGGAAATATTGATGCCAAGACACAAAGAGATCTCCAAGGGACACCAGGCCTACAGGTGGTGAAAGGAGACAAGAATCATCCATCCCCAGAGCCAACCACAAAAGTATCCCCTACAACTAGCATCCTGAATTTTTGGCTTCTAGCCTCCTAAACTGTGAGAAAATAAACTTGTTTAAAGCCACTTGTTGTATTTCTGTTAAATCAGCATTATATAACTAAGACATCAGCTAAACTGAACATTTCTTCTAGCTTTCCTCTTACCCATGCGAAGCAGGTAAAACTGTCAGCTTCTGGTCGTGTATAAAGAATGCTGTTTAGATACAGAATATTTAAGGAGCTTGGTAGCTCTGAATTATGCGTTGGACTGCTAATCACAAGGTTGAGGGTTCAAAATCACCAGCTGATCTGGAAGAAAGATAAAGCTTTCTGCTCTGTAAAGATTTGCTGTCTCACAAACCAGAGTGGCAGTTAATTCAAGAGTCACTGTGCACTGGAACCAGTTCAATGGCAGTGAGTTTGAGCCTTTTAGAAAAGCAGAGTATGCCTTTCAGAAGAAGCTTGCTAAAGTGAAAAGGGAAACAGCAAAAAAGAAGACCCTTGACGAGACGGACTGACACCATGGCTGCAACAGCGTCTCAAGCCTAACTGTGCGCTGGCACCGGCCGGCAGTGTTGCATTACCGGTGCATAAGGTCCTCTCGGTTAGAGCCAGTTTGACCACCTAGCCACAGCAGTAATACTACAGGGAGTCAAATCATTAAGCAACATAGGAATTTAAGGTAGGTCTGACTCTAGATATTTCAGAAAATTAATGCCATCTCCAAATCTCAAACTCACTGGCACCTCTAAGTAACTAGTAATAGCATTTATTGAGCGCTTTTGTCCTAGAAACTGTTGTATGGGTTATAGATTTAATAACGAATCACCTACACATCCTCATGGAAGCACACTTAAGAGCAAATGACACGTTTCATTGGGCAAATCGGCACACAATATCTTCCTGTTAGGTTGCTAGAGTCAGGGACTGGGTGGTCAAGGGAGTTGACCCTCCCATCCCTGCGGAAGCCTCATAGAGGAGGCTGGGAAGGAAATCAGATGACCATGAAACACCTATAGGACCCTTTAACTGAGCATGCTACAAGTCCAGCCCCCAGGTGGGCGGTACACCTGGACGGCCCAAACTAGGCCCACGTGGACTTAATTCAGCCAATGGGGTCGGCCAATGTCTTCGACCACGCCTCCCAGCCAGAGGATTGAAGCACCCTGGCGGCGGGAAGGCTGGTCTCTGACCCTGCTCCTGGGCAGCGGCAGGTGGAGGTGGGAGGCGTACACTCCATGCACCTCCTGGCGGACCTAGGTGCCCGCCCCGGGCCTGCTTGGGACCCACATGCGCCCGCGCTGGGCCTGTTCGGGGCCCACGGCCCCTTTCTCCTCACTCCCTCTCCCCCAGCGCCCGCAGGGCCGCCCGTGTGGGTGCGCTGTGCCACGAGGGTGCTAGTGAGCCCAGCGCGGCTTCCCTGAAATCGCGTGTCCCCTTTGGACACTGTAAAACCGGAAGCTTCTCGGTCCTTCACAAAAACCCACTTGGATCAAAACGGGCTTCGGTACGGATTCTTTCTGTGCGAAGCCACGAACCGAGGTCTGACCCCCCTCGAGCAACCTCGCATTTAACGCGTGGACGACCAAGGATGTCATATGTGAGGACTAAGATGCGCCTGACACGAGCCAGGGTTTTCCCAGGCGCCCCATGTGCAGGTGAAAAGTGGCCATTGACTCAGGAAGACCCGAGAAGAATGGATGCACTTGGGTGATGGTGCCGGCGAAGAATATTGAATTCCCCATGGACTGCAGAAGGAACAAGCATCTGCCGGGGGAGGGATAGCCAGCATGTTCCTTAGCAGTGAAGTGGGCAGAGACGTTGGGATGTGGCCTGGAGAGACCAACTCCCGCTTGGTAAAAGAGGAGCTCCTGGGCCTGGATGAAACTGATCGCCCGAGGGGGTGCAGGACCATACCAGGGTATCGGTCACTGAGTCAGAACCCGTGCAAGAGTAGCAAACAACAACAAACACTCCTAGGGACTCTCATCACAATTATTTTACAAGCTAATTGTACTGAGATACTGAATAACCGGTTCAAGCTCAAATGGTGAGTGGTACCTCCCAGTTGCCAGACCCTGGGATCTCCAGGGCCTATGTGTGCCAAGGTGCCACCTAAGCCCGGGTTATGCATTGATTCATTTGTATTTCTTTCTGCATATTTTGTCCTCCCCCCCCCCCATTGTCCATTGACGCATGCCCAGGAGAGCCAACATAGGCCAAAGCCTCAGTTTTTCCCGCAAGTGGGCACGGATGGGTGTTAAACCTGGAGCAGCCCACCTGGGCCAGGTGATTGCAATTCAGCCAATGGGATCGACCTGGGGTGGTTCGCCACACCTCCCCCCGGAATCCTTGAAAAGGCAGGAACCGGGAGGGAGAGGGGGCTTGTCTTGGCTTGTCTTGTCTGGTCGTCTTCGTGGGAGGAAACTTGGGAGAGAGATCCTTGCGTGACCCTGAGCAGTCTCTGCCAGGCCGCATGGTCAAAGGAATCCTATGGGTGCCGCCTGTAAAACCTGAAGCTTCTTTTAACTCTCATTAAATTTACTTGGATCATGAGCCCGGCTCCAGGGTGAATTCTTTTTCTCGCGTGGAGCCAAGGACCGAGGCTGTAATCTAGCCAGGAGAGAGAGACCTAACACCATCACCACATAATTCTTGCCCACCCTTTGCCCTGACCTGCAAGGCCTGCGTTAGTCTGGCTCGCACCTGCCTCAGGGACTAGCCTACAAAATCCTGTGCTTCCTGTGTGGATTGGCTTTGCCCCGCAGTCTGGTTAGCTTGCTCTCTCCTTTTATTCCTATCTCTGTCTAATGTTACCTCCTCCAGCAGGGCTATAACCCCTACTCTGCTTTAGCTTTCTTCCCAGTTCTCCTCTGGGAATCCTCTTCTGTTCTGGACGGTGTCGCTCGGCTCTTCCCTTTAACGCTCCTCCACGAGGGCCAGCATTGCTGGCTTGGCGACACGTCCCTGGTGCCCCGAGCAGTGCGGGCACATAGTGGGTGATGTGCATTTGTTGAACGACTGAATCTAGTTCCCACAACCTATGAGAGAGAGAAGGCCTTTACACAGAAGAGGTGGCTCAGGTTTTGTTTTTTTTAAAAAAAAGCTTTCTCCTATCGAATGGCTATTAGCAGAATGCTAAAATTCCACTCCCACAGTAGCGTGGGGCCACAGAAGATTCGACGAGGATGGGATTCGAACCCACGCATGCAGAGCACAATGGATTAGCAGTCCATCGCCTTAACCACTCGGCCACCTCGTCTCTCTGAAGAGGTGGCTCAGGAAGAGGGAAAAAATACCTCAAATCTCCTGGCTAATAAAGTGATTGGGACTAAAGGGAGACTAACTCTCCCCCCACCCACTTCATTCTCTGGCAGGAGTGTTTGCATCGCCACAGGCTGCCTGATGTCATCTGTTTTTCTCTTCTCTGGCTCCAGAGTGGTCAGCAAATGTTTCTGAAATTAGGGCCTGCTTCTCTCATCACAGCATCCAAACCACAGCTGAGATTGACTATAATGTTCGAATTGTTACTTTGGCTATTTTTTTTGCCATGGTTTTTCTATGGCTAAAATCTTGAAAGACTTACAAGCCCTTGCCCTTTCCCCCATCTCTCATTCCTTATGCTGTCAGCATCGTTAACTACACCCGAGTTTTTGTTTCATTTGAATGAATTCATTCATGTAGGCAGTAGGGATCAAAGGGGAATTCTACTCGTAACTAGCACAGGTCATTTAATTTCCCTGGGCTTCCATTTCCTTAATTAGTACCACTCCTTGGGGTAATCTGATTAAGTGGGATTATGTAAAGTGCCTGGCTATAGTAATGGCTCTATATGGCTGTGTTCCATCCTCCTGGATGTGGGGAAATAGTAGGGAACAGGACAGGTGTGGGCCCTTCACCACCAGTACTGTCAGCTTCACACACTGGGGGGCTAAACGAACACAATCACATAGGGCAAGAACTCTGAAGGGGAAGGTGTTAGGTCACTCAGTGACCTCTGGGTCCTTTCCTCCTGTCATACCCCCCCATACGATCGGGCAAATCGTGGCAGCTCTACCCTCCCAAACCATCCAGAATCCTGCCACGTGACTGCTGGCAGCCTCCCTACCTCCCTGCTGCTACCGCCCTTGTTCTCTCCCTTTATTCTCCACAGAACCGCCAGCAGTGATCTGAATGAGCGCCCACCACCACCAGGCACCACCAAGATACCCACATCTTTATCCTTAGAACCTGTGAATAGGTTGCAACGACAAAAGGCATGTTGCAGATGTGATTAAGTTAAAGAACGGGAAAGGGGGTCATTATTTTGGATATTTTTAGGTGGTCCTAACGCAATCTCATGAATCCTTAAAAGTAGAGATCCATTGCCAGCTGTGGTGAGAGGGTGACGTACGTGGCTATGAAACAAGGGCCCAAAAGGTGTAGCATTGCCAGCTTTGAACGTGGAGGAGAAGGGCCGAGATCCAGGGAATACGGATGGACTTTAGAAACTGGAGAAGAAAGGGCAGATTCCCCTACGGCAAGGAACATTGCCCCCACCACCTATATTTCAATCTATTGAGACCCCTGGCAAACCTCTGACCCCCAGCACAGTTCAGGCGCTATATTTTCCAGGTGCCCTGGTGACCTAGTGGGGTCTGTGTTTGGCTGCTAAGTGCACCGGCCGCTCTACCGGAGAGCAGCAAGACATCCTACTCCCACAGAGATTTATAGCAGCGGTTTTCAACCTGTGGGTCTCGACCCCTTTGGGGATCGAACCACCTTTCACAGGGGTTATCTGGTTCATAACAGTAGCAAAACGACAGTTAAGAATTAGCAGCAGAAATAATTGTATGGTTGGGGGAATCACCACAACATGAGGAGCTGTATTAAAAGGTCGTGGCATTTGGAAGGTTGAGAACCACTGATTTACAGTCTGGGAAGCCCACAGGGGCAGCTCTGCCCTGTCCTATAGGGTAGCTCTGAGTCAGAATCCACTGACTCTGAGTGTGTGGGAGAGACGTTTGTGCTAATTACAGCAGCAATGGGAACTAACTCATCACTGCTCTGGTCTAACCCATCAGGGGCCCCACCCCTGACCTCTCCTGACAGCCAGCCCCTTGCAAGGCCTGGTTCAGCCACACTGACTTCTCTACGAATCCAGTACTCTCTTGCCTTCCTTCGGATCTTTGCGCTGGTTATCGCCTCCCACTGCTCCCCCAGAGAGCCCTGCGGGGGTGCCCCCTCTCAAACAGCGCCTCCTCAGGCTTTCATTGTACCATAGTCACAGGCTCCCTGCCTGCTGGCGCCCTCTGCTTGCCCTACCCACAGCTACTTGTCTCATGAACACGTATCGCCACCTGCCACATCACTTCTTCACGTACTGATTAGCTCTCCTCCCTCTCGAAAAACCCGAACTCGTGTCGGCAGGAAGGCCTCTACTTCCCTGGGGTAAATGCTCAGTAAATACGCATTGAGTGGATTGAATGGATCGAGGAGAGAGAAAAGGAGGTGGGGAGGATGCAGGTACGATGGGGATAAAGACAGCAGAAGTACAGTTTGAAGGAATGCAGGAAGAATGAAGGAACGCGAAGCTTGCACCGGAGATGACTCACTGCAGAGAGTGAAGTCACTTCCACCGCGGGAACAGCAGGTGTGAAGATCCTGGGGTCAGAGACCTGGTCTGGAGATGGGAGCATACAGTGGCCGCCAGGACGGGCCTTGGAAGTTACCCTAAGCTGTTTGGTACTCACGGTTAGCAAGTTAAAGAAGCATGGCACATTGCCCCAAAGGACTGAGTCTGGAGCCAGACAGCAGCTGGGGCTCAATTCCTGGCGCTGGGACTTCGGGCAGGTCTCTCACCACTTGTTCGATGAGTAGGAGAATAATTATTTTCCACCTTTATTGTGAGGAATTAGTGAGGGAAACACATGTAAAGTGTTTCGGATAGTGTCCTGTCTGTTGTTGCATAATATACTACTATTATGTATAATATACTACTATTATGATGGGTCGTGGGGGGTGGGAGGGTCTCTGAAGATTGTTATACAAAGCAGGACACAATAGGACTTGTAGTTTAAAAGACTTGCTATGGCCGCAGTGCAGACAGGGACGTGAGGTTCACTCATTGAGTGGCCTAACAGTTCTGAAGAAAAAAAGCTTTATATGAAATATGGAACCTTTATTTGAACTAAAAGTAGAATCACTCTTAATCTCAGACTTTACTGCGTACCGTAGTTAAAGGTGAATTGGATGGCCAGTTTGACATATGCATGGACGTGTTGTTTAGCTGCATAGTCCTTCTCAAACGACGCACTATGAGTCATTATGTAGCATGCTTCAATCAGATGGGTCAAACCGAGCTTTAAAATCCAATTTAACGCCAGGGGCTTAGGTGGAGAGCAAATGTTTTGAGAATGATGAGGGCAATGAATGTACAAATGTGCTCTACACAATTGATGTATGTATGGATTGTGATAAGGGTTGGATGAGTCTCTGATAAAATGATTTAAAAAAAATCCAATTTAACAGGTCAAAACCCGTTTGTTTTTGTTGTTGTTTTTTTCAAAACAAAACAAAGCAAACAATAGCATCTGGAAAAGGTTTTGTGTTGTGATATTTCCATTTCAACTATATATACATATATATGTATATAAATAAAGAAGTTAATGAAAACTTGAATTAAAAGACAGTGGAATTTTCCATGAACTTTAAAAAAAATCCTCGTGTATGTGTATTTTCCTCACACACACACACACATATATATATAGTACACACACATTCACTGGTCATCAGGCTAAAAAATCTCTTTCTGCCTAAGGATTGTCATTTCACACAATTGAGAAACAGTGTCTGAAGGGACCTGTTCAAATTCTTGTTCTACAAGCTACTTGTGTCATCTTGGATGAGTCCTTTCCAGGGTCTCGGAGGTTCTCACGGCTCTATAAACTCTTCTGACTCTAGATGTAGGAAATCCTTCCTGTGTGGGTGTGTGGCTGACTGTCTTGCTGTGATCTATAAAAGGCAAATCCCAACCACTCCTCAAGGCACGCAGCAATTGGAAAGGCACAGTCAGAGCACAATGCCTGCAGGAGGCCAACTCCAGCTCCCCAAGTACCTTGTGTTTCCAAGTTAGGGAGTGGGAGGGAGAGTGGGGAGGTGTGAATTGCTTATCTCCATAGTGCCACCCACCTCAGCTGCCATGAGAGGCACATTGACTAACTGCTGACAGCTCTGTGGCGATGCCTTGCCAAGCTTGGCCCTCCTGTCATCTGCCAGTTATGGAATCAGCTGGGGAGAACCGTGAGGACTGGTATGTCCATAGAAGAATGGAGGTCCCCACATGCCCGGTGGTAAATTGTACCAAACTGTCTTGCCAAATGGTTGCCTGGCAGGGCAGGGTGGAGGGCAGGGTTGAGTCTGACTGAGTGACTGTCTTAAGCAACGTCAGTGGTGCTGCACACCAGCATGCCATTGGTATGAACCTGCATGGTGAGTTTTGCACTAACAAATCTCTGAGAAGAAGTAAGGCAGACGAGAGTCGGATGTGTAAAAGGCAGTGGTGGCTGGGACCAGGGGGACTGAGCATGACAATGCTGCGCACCCATCATGTGTTGGAGTCACAGCCCCAGAGCGGTATTACGGTCAGGCACTAAGGCCCGCATGAGTTTGGGAGCTTCTTGTACTCTTGTGTTCTGCCACTTTCCAAATCCTTTTTCTTCATTGTGGCTATTTTTACTCCCTAAAAGGCCATCTTTCCCCGGAGCATCCCGAGCACACACATCTGGTGTTTTGAATATGCAGTTTCAGACTTACAGCATCTTGGCAAGCATTTGTTTTGGTGCAAAGAGCAATGCCAGCATTAGCGTGCTTTGCAAAGGAATGCCTCCCGCTGGCAAAGCCGAGCTGCTTTGAAAAAGGCTAGGTTTGAGGTGACAATTGCTGCGCAGACCTGCACTGCAGCGGAGCAGGAGCAGGGTGTGCTCAGATGGTAGTGTTTGCTTTCCTTCCCCCTTGTGACAGTAGGACCTCTTGGTATTGTTATGAGATATTAAGGAATGAGGAATCCACAAACCATGTTCGACAGATAGCTTAGGGGAGGTCACTGTCATGTTTTCTGGTAAAAGGCACCCTGGTGGTGTAGTGGTTATATGTTGGGCTGGGCTGTGATCCTTAAGGTCAGCTGTTTGAAACCAGCAGCCACTCCAAGGGACCAAGATGAGGCTTTCCCTAGAGTTCCAGTCTTCAAGACCCACAGGGCCAGTTCCACCCTGTCCCAGAGGGTGGCCATGAGTCTGAACCGACTTGATGACAGTGAGTTTGGCTTGGTTTTATTAAAAGGTATATTTGACTTTATTGATAAATATGAAATAACTGTTATTCATTTCAGTCATGGAAGTCAATAGTTTGGTTTAATTTCTCAATACCAAGTTTATCAAAGAATGTATGAAGGAAAACCTCACCACAGTAAGCAGGGTTTCTGGCCTAAAGGCAAAATTTGAATGGCCAACTACCACTGGGAAAATGTAAAATGACAAAGCCAGGAAAGGTGGCTTAGGACCATTTGCTGGGAAAGACCCTGACTTGTTAGCTGCTATCAAGTCTTTTCATCTTGGTTCAATCCTTCTCCTCGGTTCTCACTGCACCCATAGTACTTCCCCCACCCCATCTTGTCCTACTTACAATGGCAAGTGTGGTGTCTGCCATCCTCATTAGACTCTAATGAGTCTCTAAGGTCCTTGAAGGCAAGAGCCATGCATGTCTGTTTGCTACCAAATCCCTTGGACTTTGGTTCACAGTAATTGCTAAACGAACATTTGTCAACTGAGCTAAATCATACAGAGAGGCTTCAAATAGTGTATAGCAAAAGTGGAATTAAAAGATCATGCAAGGGGGAGCAGGGAGCAAGGGGGGAAAAAAAAAGATCATGCACTTTTTCCATGAACTTTTTGAAGCCTGTATATTTGTTGGCCAGAGATGAAGCTCCTTCACAAATTCTGAGAAACAGTAACACACTTAAAAAGAAGGAATCACATGTAAGAGATAGCAAAAATAATTAAAAATAATAATTACAATAATAAAATATAATAGTAACGATTCTGGGTGGTAGTGGAAGGGAGGGAGGGGGTAAAAAGGGAGGGAGGGAAAACATCAAAGAGTTCAAGAAGAAAGAAAATGTTCTGAAACTGATGGTGGCAGCAATTGTACAATTATACTGACCCGAATGGAATAATGGATTGTTATGATACGTTAAGAACTCCCAATAAAATGATTAATTAAAAAAATAAAAAGAAGGAATAGTTCCAGAAAGCACCTTCTATGTATGTGTCGCTTAGTTCTTTGAAATGCATTTCCTCCCTAAGACAATAAGGAGATGCGTCTCTTCTAGAGGCAACAACACACTAACATTGTTAGTGATGACTTCAAACAAACCAAGGAACTATTAAGCTCTTGACGCCTGGCCAATGGACTCTTCCAGCTTGATGCGTAATCACAACAATGATGGTGGTGGCGGAAGCACTCCTCGCTGCTTCCGGCGTTCTCTCTCATTCAGTGTCCTATTTGGTTTGGAAATGGCCCCGTGAAAAATGTAGAGACTGTCCATTTTGTGGGAAATGAAACAGCCTCAGAGAGCTTCAGTGACTTCCCGAGGGTAAGGAAACTTCCCAGGAAGAGAGAGTAGATGTGTTAGTTCAGGTTCACTAGAGAAACAAATCTAGGGAGACTCATAGGTGTATAAGAAAGAGCTTTATATACAAGAGCAATTAAATATTGAGAAAACATCCCAGTTCAGTCCAGATCAAGTTCATAAGTCCGATAGCTCCAGTGAGCTATTTATCTCCTTAGCACCTCCAAATGAGGTCATCAAGCTGCGACCTGATTGACGGGATAAACTCCACCCCTTCACTCTAAGTCTCAAATTGACAACAGATGATGTAACCACCACAGCAGAAGAGCCAGGGATGAAAACCAGATGCAGCTCTTCTCCCTGGCATGCTGTCTCCATACACCAGTGGTTCTCAACCCGTGGGTCGCGACCCCTTAGGGGGTCAAACGACCCTTTCACCTGATTCATAACAGTAGCAAATGACAGTTATAAAGTAGCAACGAAAATAATGTTAAGGTTGGGAGGTCACCACCACACAATCTGTATGAAAGGGTTGCGGCATGAGGAAGGTTGAGAGCCACTGCCATACGCAGTACAAACTTAAGGGAGCAATGACAGGAACGAGAACACTGAGGTGAGAGATGGGGAAAAGGAGAAAGAAGAATTTATTTCTAACACCTTATGCTTCCCCGGGGCACTAGAAAGCAACTCTTTCCCTTCAGTTCTCCTGTCTGTGGGGTCACTGTGTCCACAGCTACTATGGTACTGAGTTCCCCAGCATCCCCACCAAGACAGAAGCACTTAAAAGAATGAGGTAGAAACCCAAAGGAATGTAGTAAATGTTTTATTGAAGGAGGGTGGTGACTTGACAGCTAAGGAGAAAAGCAGTAAAGCCCAACACTTGAGAGCCCCAGGCATGGACAGCATGAGGGAGTGGTGACTCGATTGTCTATGCCTTTTTTGTACCATTACAAAAATGTATTTATTTACTTATTTTGTAAAAATAAATCATTTTATTGGGATTCATACAACTCTTATCCCAATCCATACATACATCAATTGAGTAAAGCACCCTTATACATTCATTGCCCTCGTCATTCTCAAAATTCACCTTCCACTTGGGTTCCTGGAATCCAGCTCATTTTCCACATACAAATTTTGAAGTTTTAAAATCATAACAAGTGAAAGCCACCTGATATTTGGATGAAGCCTATTCCTTCTTGTGTTGGAAACCAGTAGATCAAAGCAATAGTGAAGAGGAAGAGGAATGTGTTTAGTGGCCCACTACAAAGAAGTGCTGGAGTGTCCTTGTGATAACGCCACATCTCCATATGTAAGCACTTTCAAAGGCGTGAATTCAACACTCAAGTGAGTTATCAGTGGAAATGCACCTCAGCAGCTAACGGGAAATAGGAACAGAAACTACGCTCCAGTAAATTCCTCTTGTAACTCAGGAAAACGTTTGCCTTTCTTGACAAACTGGTAGGAAATCCTTCGGAGCATTAGAACAACGTAACAAGTGTTTTCTTTTGGTGGATTTTTCCCCCCCTTGTGAAAATGGGGTGGGGGAGAGGCAAGAACAGACGCCTAGGTTCTTAATATAACTTTTAGCTTTTCTTTCCCGTAAAGTGTTCAGTTCTTTTATTTTTTACTTTCATTGTAACTGTCTTAGTGTTGAAGATTTTTAATTCAGGAGATATGGAGATATGCAAGACATAAATGATTTTTTAAAATTTGAAACACTTCAAGGTCCACTTCCTTGATAAATAGAAGTCTGAAAACTTTTTTTCAAATTGAAAATCTTTTCTTTGTGATTATAAAAGTGATATACATGCTTGCAAAAAAAAGAGCATAAATTCAAAATGTATACATAATTTAAATGTTGATACATATTGCCAACTTGTTCTTTAGGAAAGTGCTAAGTATCTCTCTACAGTGTATAAGGAGCCCTGGTGGTGTTGTCAGGTAAGTTTTGGACTGCTAGGTGCAAGGTGGACAGTTCAAACCCACTAGCTGCTCCTGGGGAGAAAGATGAGGCTGTCAACTCCCATAAAGGTTTACAGCCTTGAAAACACTACATAAGATCACTATGAGTTATAATCAACTCGATGCCTATGGGACCAACAGCGTCTGAGAATCTCTATCTGCACAATATCACGCACGTTTTAATAAAGTTTCCCCTTGTACAAGTTTTCAGTTTCCTTTTGGAAAGAGTTATCTTCTCACCTTCAAGATTTTGCAGAAGAGCAAGCTGTGTACCTTTTAAAAACAGGCATTTCCTTACGTTTTTTATGTTCGTCCCCTTCTGTTACTGCGCGTGTCTGCAGACGGGCCCTAGCACTGGCCCTGCCCGCCTCCCTCAGCAATTGTTCTCAGTAGGTGCCATGGAGTTGGCTCTGGCTTTCTGCCTAACAACACCATATTGCCTGATCCGGTGCCTTCCTCAGAGGAGCAGCTCTGTGAGCTGCGGTTGCAGCAAACACTACGTGAATCTACCTTGTTAGGTGCTGTCAGTCGGTTCCGACTCGGAGTGACTGCACGACAGAAGGAAACCGGGCCCACTCCGGTCTGCCATCCTCACGGTTGTTATGTGTGAGCCGACAGTTACAACCCCTGTGTCAGTGCATCTCATCAAATGTCTTCCTCTTTATCTCTGTCCCTCTACTGGGCCAAGCATAATGTCTTTTTCCATGCATTAGTGGTTGTGCATTGGGCTGCTAACTGCAAGGTCAGCAGTTCAAAATCACCAGCCCCTCTGGGGAAGAAAGACAGAGGTTTCTACTCTTGCAGCTACAGTCTCGGAAACGCACAGGGGCAGTTCCTTCCTGTTATGTAGTCACTGACTGCTGTGAGTTTGGTTTTAGTTCGGTCTCTCCGGATAACAGGTCCGAAGTACGAGACGAAGTTTCACCATTCCTAATTCTGGTTACACTTCTTCCAAGGCAGATGTTTGTTCTTTTGGCATTCCATGATATTTTCAAGATTCTTCGGCAGCACAATTCAAATGCATAGATTCTTTTTGGGTCTTCCTTATTCAATATCCAACTTACACCTGCATATGAAGCAACTGAAAATACCTGGCTTGGGTCAGGCTCACCTTCGTTCTAAAAATGACATCCTCCTTCTTCAACACTTCAAAGAGAGTTTGTGCCGCAGGCTTACCCAATGCAAAACATCATTTCATTTCTTGACTGCTGCTTCCATGAGCATTGATTATGGATACAAACGAGATAAAAACCTTGACAACTTCAATCTTTTATCCATTATTTTTATTTTAATATTTTACACCCTCTGCTGTCTCCCTTCGCCCACGAGTCTGTTCGTCTCTGGGGGTGAGGGGTGGGGGGTGTTTGTATGTTGATCAGTGAGATCGGCTTCCCCTTTCTACCCCTCCACCTTTCCCCTATCCTCATGGTATTGCTACCCTCAATATCCGTCCTCAGGGGTTTATCTGTCTTGGATTATGTGTGCTGAGATCTCTTGTCTGTAGCAGTGCACATGCTCCGGTCTAGCTGGATTTGTAAGATAGCACTTGGGTCATGCAAGGGAGGAAGCAAGAACTAGAGGGAATGTGTGTTTCGTTAGCACTATCCTGCACCCTGGCTGGCTCATCCTTTCCTTGTGACTCTTCTGTGAGAGAATGGCCAATTATCTACAGGTGGGCTTTGGGTCTCTATTCTGACCCGCCTCATTCCCATCAAAATAACTGTTTGTTTGGGGTCTTCGGATGCCTGATACCTGATCACCTCAGGTTGGTGTGCTTCTTCCAGGTGGGCTTTGCTGCTTCCCTGCTTGTTCGACTTTAAAGCTGCAGTCCCTGATCTTCATCAACAAGTGCTTTAAGTCCTCCTCATTTATAACAAGGTAAGTTGTGTCATCTGCATAGTGTAGGTTTTATTAAGCCTCCCTCCAATCCTGATGCCACAGTCTTCACATAATCCAGCTTCTCTGATTAGTTGCTCAACACACAGATTAAACAATTATGGTGAAAGGATCCACCCCTGACACACACCTCTCCTGATTTCAAACCAGGGGCTATTCCTCTGTTCTACCAACTGCCTATTGATACATGCACCCGTTACATGTGATCACAATATAGTTACTATCACATCTGTCAAGCATGCCACATTTCATTCGCTTGTTTGAAAGGTACTGATCCTGTTTACCAGGTCCTATGCCAGGTGATAATAAGAGTTATGCCATTGAGTTGATTTCAACTCACAGCCTCCCTTCGTAACCAAGTTGAACTGACCATGGGGGCTCTTTGTGGAAGCAGACGACCAGGTGTTTTCTCCCACAGAGACGCTGGATGCATTGGAACCCCAACATTCTGATTAGCAGAGTACTCAAACGATGCACCCCCAGCACTCCTGGATTGAAATATAGTAGTGAGTGAAGGAAACAGGATCTCCTGGGAGGAAGTTCATATTCTGATGGATTATTTTCTAAGAGTTATTCTGTTCTATCGTCACCAGCTGATATGGAGGAAAATGCTATCGTTCTTTCTTGCGTGCGTTTGATTTCTGAATTCTATAGTTCTTTTCGTCCATTTGTATTTCTTCCATTCTTGTTTTTTTTCTTTTCCTCCCGCTATATTTTCCTTTTTAATTGGTAAAGGCTAATCACATTAGTCCTTTGTCATTGTGGCAGATCCCAGCCTACCTCTTTGTTCTGGCTGGCTGAGTCCTGGTTTTGCTCAGGATTGGGTGGCTATGGTAAGTGCAGCATGATCCAGTGCGCACTGAGCCCTGGCCCAGCCACCCAATTCCCATGTGATCTCAGAGATGCATGGTATGCTGTCACTGGGCCTCATTTCTCACTTGTCAACCCAAAAGGTTTTTGGTATTTATTTTTTGTTGTTCTTTCAAGTTCCAATTGTCTGGGGTGTTATGACTTTAAGAGTCCAGAAACACACAGTTTTTTTTTTTTTTTTAGTGTTTTCAATGCCCTGGACTACACCAGGCATTTAGTCTATAGAGAAAAGCAAGACACCTTACTTGCATTAAGTAACATTTGGGGAATGTGATGTGTAAATAGGCGCCCGGGTGACATAGGGGATTATGTGTTGGGCTGCAAACCAAAAGGGCATCAGCTCAAATCCACAGCTGTTCCTTGGAAGGTGAGACTTGCTGCTCCCATCAAACTGTATGGCCTCCGAAATCCACAGAAGCAGCTGTCCTCTTTGCTCTGAGTCAGCATCCATCCCAGGGCAGAGGGTCTGTTTGCTTTTAGAGATGTGTACATAAGACATGTACTATGATGGACTTTTCGATTGAGACGATTAGTTAACAATATGTTAAAGGTGAGGTGGGGGAGGTATCTGTCTGCCACCATTCACAAAACTTGATTTCACATGGAATTACATACTTACCTAAGAGAAATAAAATTTACAGAAGAACATGAAAAAGAATATCTTTATGATCGCAGGGTTGTGAAGAATTCCTGAAGACACACACAACAAAACCAAACAAAAACACATCATAAAGGAAAAGACTGAATATTTGAAAAAAAAAAAAAAAAGAGAGAGAGACTGATATATTTGGATGCATTATGTCGGCTTGTGAAAAATGGTCTGGCGGGGGCTATATCTGGCGTTAGCTGGCTTCTCTTTGCCATGAGACACAGGTCAGGCATGCCTCCACCTTCTATCTTTCTTTACCTAGTCTGTCACCAACTGCTCCTCCCACAGCACTCGATGGACATGCTGGGCTCAATCACACAGAACTCACAGATACAACTCACAACTTTCAGGGAAGTTAATAGATTAATAAGTTACCAAAGGTCTGGATCAGTAAACAATAAGGAGTCATCGGGCTGCAGCAACACCTCTCTTCAGCCATCAGTCAAGTCTATTTTTAACTTTCAGCCTCTCGACCCCCTTGTCCCTTGGCCTCTGCCTCTGTTGACCAGGAAGCCCGCCTGCTGCTTTATCTTACAGTCCCTAGTCTTGGAGATGTTCCTTTATTGTGTCTCATGATTTCTTTTCCTCAGTCTGTGGTCTTGGCCCCGTTGCTTTCCTCTGTCCCATAGTCTCCATGTTCCAGTCTCCAGTGCCTCTGGTGTTGGCCTTCCATATTTCAGAGATCTTGAACATGCTCTTCTTCTGAAGGTCCCGGACTTTCTCTCTGCTCCAGCTACAAACATGGCTCGTCCATAAAGCTAGAGGGGTCATTACAAAACCAGTCCCCTCTGTTAATTTTGTTGTCATTGTTAGGTGCTTCCAACCCATAGTGGCGCTACACACAACAGAACAAAACACTGCTTGGTCCTGTGCCATTCTCACAGTTTTTCTTGTGCTTAAACCCATTGTTGCAGTCACTATATCAATTCATCTCATTGGGGGCCTTCCTCTTTTTCACTGCCCCTCTGCTTTACCATGTATTTTAGGTAGGGTTCTCTACATGTCCACACAGCAGTACAGAAGGCTCAGTTCAACTCACTTTCGTGGAACAGTTAACATACTGTGTAGATTCTTCAATTCTGCTGGTACAAGGTCAAGGAAGCAGACATTGGAGTCTGCTCTGAGGTAAGATGGGCAGAGTCAGCCTGCAGGCAGCAGACAGCACAGAGGGGCAGCAACAGTCAGTAGTGAAGGGGCAGAGTGAAGCAGACCCCAATGGGGTCTTGAGCTCTAGTGATATACTCACAGTGACACAATCCACCAGCAGCATGGCAAGGCATCACGATCCATGGGTTGACTCAGCTCACAGGTAGTGCAGCACATGGCTGAGGCAAAGAACTATTGTAAGCAGCAGCACGCTGGTCCCATCACCAAGGTGAAAGAGAGAAGGGGACTGGCCTTGGAAATCCATTTATCCTTGTTCCCCTCCAATCAAGCTTCGACCTGTTTAAACCATGCCCACATATTCCTATGGAGGCCTAGTTGACATAATGAACCTATCACACCATGCATGATGTCCTTCTCCAGGGACTTATCTCTCCTGACATATCCGAAATATGTAAGGTTACGTCTTTTTCTTTTTTGACTAAGTCTTTTTTTTAATAGTTTTATTAGCACTTCATTCACATGTCATTCAATCCAATATTTCAATCATATCAAGAAGAGTTGTACAATTGTTACCATATTCAATTCTAGAACATTTTACTCTTCCTTGTAGTTGTACTTATTCTTTTTTTCTAATTGTGGCAAAAATATATACAACAGAATATTCACCAATTCCACAACATCTACTTGTATAATTCAGTGTCATTGATTTTATTCTTCATGTTGTACAACCATTATTGGCATTCTTTTTGAAATCATTCTTCCACACACAGATAGTTAGATATGTAACACAAGAAATAAACAGTTAAATTATAGAGCAGTACAAATGGCTTAGTGCAACTCACTCCCGTGAGACAGTTGTGAGACACTGGCAGTTCTTCAAGTCTTGAGGGTCGCCAGGTAGTCCTCTGTAGAGTGATTCATGCTATCCGGGCACAGGCAGCAAACAGCAAGGCAGGTCACAAACAGTCAGCCAGGTCACCAACAGTCAGCCAGGTCACCAACAGTCAGTCCCCAGCTCAAGAGATGTACATTCCAATTGTGTGGCGAAGCAGGTATTGAAGGAACCTCAAATTGCAGTGACACAGTCCACAGGTTAGGTGTCCCACAGGTAGTGTAGCTTGCAAATTGAGGCACAGAACAAGCAAGGCAGCCACACACGGGTCCGCTTTATCTCTCCGCCCTTCAATTAATCCCACATGTGTTTATCAGCCAGGCTGGCACAATAAACTAACTACTTCAATCCACCCCTTGCCAACCTGGCACCTGTACACAATTCTTTAGCCATATATAATTATATAATTTCCGGACAATGATGAAATCACACTCACATGTATCATCAATCATCTATCATACATATAAATGAAAACACACTGAGTCCAGTTGTAGCTGATATATCATACCTAAACAAAGGAAAGATATGAAATAAGCACATAAAAAGACAATACACTGACAATTACAAACCTCGCTTTACAATTGATCATGTAACTGATAGGTAGAACTACCTTCTTCTACTACCCATTCTGTATCACCTTTGCCCTCAGCAAGCACCTGTGGTTTTTTGCCTGGTGGGGTGACGCAGACCTTCATTCCTGAGGGCTCTGGGTCACTGTAAGTCCTGTCAGGATTGGGTTGCTGTAATTTACCGTTTACTTTAATCACAGGGCATGGTAGGACTAAGAGTCGGCCTATGGGATCTCCTGGATTCCAGACATATTCTTCTTTACCTCCATTGTGTAACACCAGTCCAATTTCTCCTTGGTAATCAGGATCAATCACATCAGTCAGTAGAGTGACACCCTTCCTGACCTGTTAATCCAAAGGCATGAGAAGCCCAAAGTGGCCAGGGGGCATTCTCAGCTGCCAGTTCAGTGGAATCCGTGCTGTGTTTCTGGGTGGGAGAGCTCCTTCCTTCTGGACCAGGACCTCCAGGCCTGAGGAACACAGGATTGCTGGGACAAAAAGCAAAAATGCTGCAAGTGAATCACTAGAAGTTTCCACCCCTTGGTTCCTGAACCCATGAATTCTGGCTATTGGAGACACAGCACCATATATTGGCCTCTGGTTTGAGCGTATACAGCTTCCTGGAGAACATTTCCCCAGCCTCGCAAGTTGTTGCCACCTAGTTGGTACCATAATTGTGTCTTTAGGAGCCCATTCCATTGTTCTATCAAGCCAGCAGCTTCAGGATGATGTGGGACATGATACGACCAGTGGATTCCACGGGAAATGGCCCATTGCCGCACTGCATTTGCTGTAAAGTGAGTTCCTTGATCTGAAGCAACGCTATGTGGAATGTCATGCCGGTGGATGAGGCATTCTGTAAGTTCACGAATAGTAGTTGAGGCAGAAGCACCACGTGCAGGGAAGGCAAATCCATATCCAGAGTAGGTGTCTATTCCAGTAAGAACAAAACACTGCCCCCTCCATAATGGAAGTGGTCCTATGTAATCAACCTGCCACAAAATTGCTGGCTGATCTCCCCGAGGAATGGTCCCATATCTTGGACTTAATGTTGGTTTCTGCTGCTGGCAAATGGGGCACTCAGCAGTGGCCACGTCACCCTTAGTGAGTGGAGAAGTCCATGTTGCTGTGCCCATGCATAACTTCCATCTCTGCCACCATGTCCTCTTAGTTCATGTGCCCATTGGGCGATAACAGGAGTGGCAGAGGAAAGAGGAGGACCAGTCTCCTTATCCACTTGATTATTAAAGTCCTCCTCATCAGAGGTAATCCCTTGGTAAGCGTTCATGTGAGATACAATTACCTTTACTTTCTTGGCCCATTCAAAGAGATCTATCCACATACCTCTTCCCCACACCTCCTTGTCACCAATTTTCCAATCATCGTCCTTCCAATTCCCTGACCATCCAGCCAAGCCATTAGCCACAGCCCATGAATCCCTTCCATGGTTAAATCACTTTTAAAATGTGTTGTAGATACATAATTACAATCAGTTCTAGTGTTCCTCCCCTCCAAGACTAAATCTTAGTGTTACTCACACCCTATTTACATGGTTCTATCCAGTCATTTGGTGTGAGTTACAGAGACGTGGGTAGAAAAGCCACCTTAAGAGATTTCAGTCCACCACATTGCTTAGAAAATAGCACCATAAGTAGAGTATCCACTAACTGGGAGAAGCTCACGATGAAAGATATCACTGACACATATTTGATATCTAGAAAATATAAATTTCTTCAAATGAAGGGAAACTATCCCTATGAAAAACTAAGTAGAAAACAAAAGAGGCAATATGAATGACCAGTAATTGTGTGAAAATATGTTCAGCCTCATTAATACTCAAGGGAATGTAAGCTATAAATTCTATGAGTTTTAAAATATCATCAAGTATTGTATGATATTATTTATATTTTATTTCATCCTCCCTATTAGCCAGTCAGATAGGCATCATCATCTGATAGGGAAATACATTCAGATACAGAAGTAATTATAGCAATTTGAATGAGAACTGGAGGAATACATTGATTTGTCCAACATTTATTAGGCACTTTGTAAGTGCCAGGCACTAGCTAGTTTCTAGAACTACAAAGATGAAAAGAACAATGTCAGCCCAGGAGCTCTAGGTCTGGAGAGAACATTAGCATAACACCCTCAAAGGAGAATACTGAATGGAGCCCTGTTCTAACACTATGTGTCAGAGTGACAAGACATCCAGGACACCTCAAAGAAGTCAGGTCATGTCACACGGATGAGGCATTAACCTGTGAGATTTCATTTACACCAAGTGTTAATTATGAAGACATGCTCACCGAGGACACCCAACACAGAAGGCCTGTGAAGGCAGTGGAAGACCACGAACAAAAAGTGGGATTGGGAAAAAGCACATGGAAAAATCCCTGCCTGCATGAATGAGCCCATTTGGAGTAGAGAGACCGACAGAGGAGGAGGTTAGCAAATGTTGCCCCTTACTTATGGAATTAAGGGATCGGAGTTTATCTTACAGACCTATGGTTTTCACACAGTGTAGCTGAGTGGAGTCCACTTGAGGGTCATCTGGGGTGGGGAGAGAACCAAGTAGGCAGAGTCCTGAGTGTCCCATCCCTTTCAACTACACCAGGTGTCACTTTATTTTAGTATTGAGTATTGGTGAATGACTTACTCTTTAAAACAAAAGGTTCTATTATTAAGGAAAGTTTAAAGACCATAGCATTATTTTATTTACTTAAAGTTTTATTAACATATAATTCATGTACCAGATAATTTAATGGTTTAAATATATTTTTTAAAGTGTGCATTCATCACCACAATCAATTTTAGAACATTTTCTTCATTCTTGTACCCATTATTATTTGCTTCCTATTTCTCCCTTACATCCCCTGCCATAACTCTAAGGCACTAATAATTTAGTAACTTTCTCTGTAGCTTATCTATCCTGAATTTATATACAGAAAATCATACATAAAAAGGCCCCAACAACAAAACACACAAACTTCAATCCCAAAGAAAGCAGATAATAATATAAAGCAGAATAAGTTAAAAATGGGTAAAAAAGAAAACAAGCGGTAAGATGTTAAATTTTAACTTAACAATATCTGCAGTAATCCACTTTCCAATCAACCATGTCTGCGGACAAGACTAGGCACATCCTCGGTCACTGGATCAAGGGAATTCAGGTGAGCCTTAATCAACGTGGGGGCTCTGTAAGTGGACATTGGGCTTTCGTCGTCCTCCACAGCCTTCTCCAAACCAGGTGCTCAGCTTTTAAGCTCCAACACAGCCTTCCCCACATCAGGAATTTTTCAGATCCTTTTACCACAATGGCTTTTGTGCTTCGTCCACGTGGACTTAGCTGATACTTCACTTAGATGGCTACTTGTTTTAAGACCAGTCTTTAAGAGCTCAGACACCACCATTTCTGATACCTGGCACTACTGCTTTCTTCATCACACTTTGCTGTAGCACCCATGTCTTCAGTGATCTCTTCATGAGGGTGAGCACCAAGCAGGGACACATGATAAAAACGAATTATTCTTAGATCAGGGCTAGGATTAAAAGTGAGCTCAAAATCCATTTGCATTTCGGACAGCGTATTTATATCCCTGGTAAAGAGCAAGTGATGACAACCCACTGACGAATGACTACATCAAGGTGCGAGTGGTTAGCGAGTAGAGAGTGGTGTGAGTACCCGGCCAGAAGGACTCGCCAACAGTGTCAAGTGCTGAAGAGATGTCAAGAAAAGTGCGTGTCACGGTGTCAGCAGCCTGTGCGATACTCTGGCCCAGAACTTAACAGACGGTGTAAGCATTATGATTATCCGCGTCCCCCTCCAGTCTGAGCTGCTGACACCGTAGGGTCGTTATGAATGGAAATGGACTGAATGGCAGAACATTTTGTGCAGTGCTTTATGATATTTTACAGGAGCAAAGCAGCCACATTAAAATCTGGATACTTAGCTTCTCTTGTAAAATCTGAAGGCCAGCCAGCACTGCTATGAAAAGAACTGCAGAGGAGCAATATGAAGGAGAGTAGAAAAGTATTGCTACTGGGTACCAGTGCATACATACGTGGGCGTATTCCAAACTGTGGTTAAGAATGTTGCAGTGAATGGCTGCAGACAAGTTATTTCAGTAATAAACTTGTCTCCTTAAAAACAACAACAACATTTGTTGTGTCCAAGTCAAGTCTGACTCACAGTGACTCTAGAGGGCTGAGCAGAACTGCTCCTTTGGGTTTCCAAGGGAGTAACTCTTCACAGGAGCAGACAGGCTCATTTTGCTTCTACACAGGGACTGGTGGATTTGAACTGCTGACCCTGTGGCTAGCAGCTTAAACACGTAACCACTACTCTACCAGGAGGACTAAGTTGTTAGGTGCCATTGGGTCAGTTCCAACTCATAGTGACCCTACGTACAACAGAATGAAACACTGCCCGGTCCTTTGCCATCCTCACAATTGTTCTTGTGCTTGGGCTATTGCTGCAACCACTCAGTCAACCCATCCTGTTGAGGGCCATCCTCTTTTATGATGCCCCTCATTTCACCAAGCATGGTGCCCTTCTTCAGGGGCTGCTCTCTCCTGACATGTCCAAAGTATGTAAGACCAACTCTCACCATCCTTGCCTGGCCTTACTTCTGAGACAGATCTGTTTGTCCTTTTAGCCGTTCATGATTCTTTCAATGTTCTTCTCCAGCAACACAATTCAAATCCATCGATCCTTCTTCAGGCTTCCTTATTCAAAGTCCCGCTTTCACATGCCTATGAGGCAATTGAAAAATACCATGGCTTCGGTCAGGCACACCTTAGTCTTCAAAGGAACATCCTTGGTTTCCAATATTCTAAAGAGGTCTTGTGTAGCAGATTTACCTACTGCAACTTGACTTTTGATCCTGACTGCTGCATCCATGAGCATTGAACAAGATCGAACCAAGACAAAGCTCCTGACAACATGTCCAAAGTACCGAGATGAAGTCTTGTCATCCTTGCCTCCCTCTGAGGAGTCCTCTGATTCTTTGGATAAACTTTATGAAAGCAGCCAGGTCTCTTCTGGAGCAGGGGTCCCAAACGTTTAAAACAGGGGGCCAGTTTGCTGTCCCTCAGACCCACTGGAGGGTCGGACTATTATTAAAAAAAAAACTATGAACAAATTCCTATGCACACTGCACGTATCTTATTTTGAAGTGAAAAAACAAAAGGGGTAAAACACCCGGCGGGCCAGATAAATGTCCTCGGCGGGCCACATGTGGCCTGCGGGCTGTAGTTTGAGGACCCCTGTTCTGGTCACTGGGTAGTGACTATTGCTAGCCTTCAGGTTAATCATCGAGACCAAACTCTTTACACAATTCAGGGACATCTGAGCAGCACACCTTCACCAAAATTCCAGCATTTCATACTGTCCTGAACTGCCAAAAGAAAAAACAAATCTGTCTTGGAAGAAGTATAGCCAGAGGGCAAGGATGGGGAGACTTCATCTCGGTAATTGGGACATGTTGTCAGGGGAGACCAGACCCTGGAGAAAGACAACATGCTTATTAAAGGAGAGGGGCAGTGTGGTAGTTACATAATCTATTGTCAATTTGAGACTTAAGAGTGAAGGGGTGGAGTTTAGCCTGTCAATCAGGTCGGGGCTTGATGGCCTCATTTAGAGGCGCTAAGGAGATAAATAGCTTGCTGGACACAGACTCACTCCCTGGGAGACATTGCAGCTGAGATACATGGAGTTATGCTAGTGCCCTGAGCTGAAAGAGCCATGCGGAGACCCACTGGCCTATGATCTTCCTGCATTCAGCATCATTTCATGTGTTTCGTGAGTCTGAAGAGGACTTTTTAGATTGGGATCAGCCATATGAGGCAATCTAGGACTTATGGATTTGATCTGGACTGGGCTGGGACATTTACTCAATATGCAATTGCTATTGTATATGAAGTTCTTTCTTATACACGAGTGTCTCTATGAATTTATTTCTCTAGTCTACCTAGACTAAAATGGGCAGTGAAAAAGAGGAAGACCCTCTGGAAGATTGGTTAATACAGTAGGTACAACAATGGGCTCAAACATAAGAACAATTGTGAGGTGGCCCAGTCCGTCCCCCCCCCCCTTTCCCCCTCTCCCCGTAGTGTTTCCTCTGTCTTACTGGGGTCTCTGTGAGTCAGAACCTAGTAACAACATTCCTGGTCAGCTTCTTGTTTACATTACCTGCTCAGGCCTGGAGCCAACTGATAACCAACTTATAGAAAGCGCCACTAGTGAGGATGTTCCCCAGGTTCATAGGGGCAGAAAGCAGAGGAAACCTGGTGGAGGAGAAGTGAGAGAGAGACAGGGGATACAGAGGCCTGGAGAGGAAAGCAATTTCCAGAGGGACCGGCTTCCTGTGCTTCCCTTACCCAGTGCCTGCCCAAGGCTACCCTCATGATAACTCACTTTTCTTGAGATAATTTGTAGCACAATTAGCCAAACTAAGGCAGAGAGTTACTAGAAAATTGAGAGATAATCGCAAAGAGAAAAATAAGATATTGGAATGTTTAGATGACATACACCTCAAGGGGAAACTGTTGCATGAAGGTGGGAAGTAAGCTGTCTGGAAACTAGTAAAGGGATAGATTCTCCCCCCCCCCCATAAAACATATTATTAATTGGGTGTTAATACATATATCATTCCATCATCATACCACAGTTCAATGACATCATGCAGTATTGTACAACTGCTACCACATTCAGTTTCCAAACATTCTTTTTCTTCCTGGACTTCTTGACATCAAATCCCTTTTACCCTCCCCACTCCCTCAGCCCAGTTACACCGCCTGGAAACCCTTATTCTACTTGCTGTCCCTATAGGTTCATCCATCCTGGGTTTCACATACTGAAACACAGAAAAACATACAACACAACTCCGAGGATGTTATATGACTCTCAATGACATCACAGCTCTGAGATAAACCCTAATATGGACAAACAAAAATACAGAAAATGTTGAAAACCAGATGAGGTCCATGGTTCATCAGAGTGGGGGATCAACTGACTCGATTTTAACTGTTCAAGTCCCTTTGATCTTCTATACTCATCTCTCCAATACACTCTGTTTAGTAACCACTTTCCTCCCATCCCTCAGTGTGGTTAGAGGGAGATCACCGGAGGCTAGTTTCCTATGTGGTTCCCACAAATGAATCTTTGGCCCACTGTCATCCATAGCCTTCTGCAAACCAGATTCTCACCATCTAGCCTCTGATACTGACCCCTCTTCGATTTTGGATGGTATGATTTATAATCCTTTCGTGATTGATGAGGGTGTGCTTCTTTTTTTTTCCCACACCAACAGCATTACATTATTTATTGTTAAACTTGATTAGGAAGCAAAAAACCAAGGAATAAACCAGATTATTTGCCAACAGAAGTTCAAGTCATCAGATGGGGACAAAAGTCTTAATCCATGATTTGAGCCTGGGAAAATGCGGCCATGTGTGCCACCCTTCATGGGGCTCCTTACAGCTCCAGCTTGGTTCTTCTCCAATGTCTTCTCTTGGAGTTGTACCTGATTTTATTACCGGTTTTCATTCGAATCCATTGGGGAATGGGCCGATTCTGCTTCTGTTTCTTGGCCAGGAATCTCTTGGTCCTGAAAGTCTTTTGAGACGACATGGTGAAGTTGGAGCACCACCACACTCGGGGTGGCAGAGAAACAGAGAGCGAGGGTGTGCTTCTTTTATGTGGACTCAGTTGATATCTCACTTAGGTGGTTGCTTGTTTGGAGACAAGCCTGAATGTCTCCAGACGCTATTTTATCTGAAAGCTGGGCACCATCTAATTTCTTCGCCACATTTTGCTACAGCACCGTGTCTTCTGTGTTCCCTTTCTGAGGGGGAGTATGGAGCAGGGTTATGATGTAAGGACCAATTGTTCTTAAATTGGAGCTATGATTTAGTGCAGGCCCCAAAGTAAAGGGATAGGTTCTGGCTGTCTACCTTGGTATAGCAGCCCGAGGGAGGGGAGAAAAACCACCTCTCTGCTAGAGGATGTCTGGTCAAAATGATCCTCAGAGAACATCGGAAACATTCTGGGACAGGCTTTGACCGCCCAGACCTCCTGACTGCATGGAGGAAGACACAGAAGTCTGGGGAGAAGATCACTGAGTGAGGTTTAAGCTTTGAGAATTTATATCCTTTAGGAATCTAGAACATGTGTGTGTTGACTAAAATTTAGTGTGTTGAAAGGAGGTCTGTATTTTAGCCAGCAGAGAAGGCTTCCTGAAAGAGATGGCATAAGGGGTGCCTTTTAAGAAGCGAGAGGGAACATTTTTCACAGGCAGACAGCAAAGGCAGGGCAGCAGAACTCTTGGAATCTCAAGTTTCTAGTGTTAGTAGATCAAAATAATAATATTGTATTTCTTCCTAAGACCCACTGCCTTCATTCACCCTGCTCTACTTTTAATGTTTCCTAATTTAGTGTTTATCTCTAATTTAGTGTTTATCTCACAGTTGATGCCTGAAAATGCCTCTTTTACCACAATCAGATAAGAGCAACTGTGATGTTTTTACTACTAACTGGGTATATGCAAATTTTACCAACCAAAGAAGGAAGATGTTCAGTTGATAATTAGCTTAGTTTTTTGCATGGAGGGTATCATGCAGTTGAATTTTAATTGGAACCTCAGAGCATCACTTTAGGGGATCCTTCAAAAAGGATCCACTGTGATGTTGTTGTGAAACAGTAACTTGCTCAGTGTAAGCAGATTGCTTGTTATGCATCAGAAATGTAGTTACATGTGGAAATTGCCAACTTTCTGGGTAAATATGACATAGAAGTTACAGAAAGGTTGACTACCCCAATTGATGCATCTGACACTGGACATTTATTAGTTAATAGCTTCTAGGTATGAAAAGAAGCATAGGGTTCTCCCTCATCTCGGCCACTGAGTAGATGCCAACTTGTAAAGATGATGTAGGTCAGGGTAGAGCAGCTCTTGTGGGTTTTGGAGACTAACTTTGTGGGAGTAGAAAGCCTTATCTTCGTGGTTTTGAACAGCCTGACCTTGTGGAATTCAATTAAAAAGAGAAGCCATGTTTCTAATAAAAGAAACATGTATAACACATGAATAGTTTTTGAAATCTCTCAAAATGATTCCATTAATTTCTAAATATGCTAAAGAGATCAAGATATAATTACAGGTTATGAAAAAAAAGCATGCCATCATGATGCTATACTTAGTCAAGGAGTCAAAAGGGTTAACGACTTCAAGCAAGGCAAGTGAGAAAGACAGGTTTTGATTATGAAACTGAAGAAAGTGGCACATTTATGATAATAGCCAACAGTTATTGAGTGATTACTATACGGCACTGTTTAAGCGTCCTTATAGGTCTTAAAGTTGTCTCATGACAACTTTACGAGATTAGTGGTGTTTTATCTCCCTTTTACAGTGCAGAAGTGTGCCTCCTCTCAGAGCCACTATGCTGTTAGTATACCCTAATAGTGTGCATATTTTATGAATATGCTTATGGTTTTAGGGTGGCTTAAAAAGTGGATACTTAAAAAAATCGTATCCATGGGACTTTCCTAATCAATGGCATCTTTGAATCTGTAAGTAGTATTGTGAGGATCGATTAGGATCCTAGCAATGAGCGTCCCAGAAAAGCAGTGGATTCAAGGGCAGGTGCTGCTGAGGGTTACAGTGAGCCTTACCTTCGGAATCCGTGTTTTATAACAGGGACAGCTATGGCAGAAGAGTGCGTCGGAGGGGGACTGTCTTGGGTGGTTTTGAGAGTAGCTCTTGAAACGCCCTACAATCATACATCTTTCAGTGCCCGTCCCAAACGCCAGCTACTTCAGGAAGTGCTCTCTGGTTGTGTGACCTGATGTTCCCAGGAGCAATTTCCAAATGATTAACAATGAAACTTTTATGTTAAACACGGATATTGTCCTTACAGTTACCCTCCCTTTTCTCCCGGCATGACTTTTCCTGCACTGAAGGGAAGCGATGGTTTAGGCCATCTTTTCATTTTTGTCATTTTTGCTCCTGACCGCTTCAGGCTTCTGCCAAAACTGCTGTAAAGAAAAAAAAAAAATCTTTCTCCGCCCGGGCTAGCAGCAACTCCTCCGCGCTGGCGATTCCGCAGGGCGGGGCTGAAGCGAGCGAAGAGGCGGAGGCTCCGAGGAAAGCGCCGCGCGCGGTCACGTGACTTCCTTCCCAGGGAGCCCCAGCTGCCGGCCTCCCAGCAACCGGCGCATCCCGCCTAACGACGTCGGGGCATCCCGGTTGGCTTCGGCTACGGCTGTAGCGAGGCGGTGCCCACGGTCGCGCTGCTCATTGGCTCAGCCTCCTGTCGCTCAGAGGCGTTGCCACAGCGCCCGCAGGCGGTGCTGCCGGAAGCCCCTCCCATTGGCCGCCGTGTTCGTGGCTGGCTGGCCGCGGCTGTCACTCCGGGGCAGTTTCCCTGAGGCCCAGCTCTGCGAGGGGCGGGAGGAAGAGGGGCCGGCTGGGGCCTGACCAGTCGCCGCCGCTGCTGCCGACGCGTTCGCGGCTGCTATGACCAGCGGGCAGGGCGCCGTCCGCAGCTCCGAGCAGCACTAGTCCCGCCGTGCGTCCGCGGCCGCCGTCCGGCTCCCCAGCGCGGCTGCTCCCTCGGCTCCTTCGGCTCTTCCAGCGCCGCCGGCCAGGCGAGGCGGAGGCACGATGAAGATGACAGTGGATTTCGAGGAGTGTCTGAAGGACTCGCCCCGCTTCAGGTAACCGGCCCCGCCGTCCGGCGCGGGAGCGCCGTCGCCCGGGAGCCGCTGCCCGGCGGCGGCGGCGGGAGGGAGGGCATAGCCGGCCCGGCCGTGCGGGCCAGGATCCCCGCCGTCCGCGCTTCCGACGGGGGCGAGCGGCCGTTGCCGTGGCTTCTCACGCGGGCAGGGCTCGGGTGCCCCCGAGTGACCCCCTCGCCCGCCTTCCCTCGTCCTCTGCTTCGAGGAAATGGTGCGGCCGCCTTCCCCCAGGCCGGGGTAACCTCTGCGGGCGCGCGCTCGTCCCTTCCCCTTCGGCTGCTCATCCTTCCCCCTTCCGCTCCTTCGGCCTCCCCACTCCCGCCCCACCCCCTCTGGGGAGCTCGCGGGGACACCCACTTGCAGTTCACTTAGTTCCTCTTTGCGCCCTTCCTCTGGGCACTTGGCGGGGGTAGGGGAAGGGGGCGAGCCGGGACGCCCACTTTGGCTTCGTCCTTGTGCCCCGCCGAGGGGCTCCGGAGGAGGGGCAGAAGGTGGACTGGCCGGCGGTCCCGAGTCGGCGGGTGGGGGGGGGGGTACCAGGGCGAACCCCGCCTATCGACCCTCGTCCAGTACTCTCTGCTGCTCTTTCCACTTAAGCACTTTGCGAAGGGGAGAGCGCGGCTGCGGAGAGGTGCTGAGCCGGGAGGTGAGGACGCGGAGAAACAGAGCATTTCTGTTCTGGGAACGGAAGTAGGAGGACCCAGCAGATTGCACGAGTGTTCCTCTACATTCGGATGCTCCCTGCAGATCTGTCACTTAAACTGCCCTGGTGGCACTCCCATTCACATGGGCTGCCCGCCCTTCCATGTGAGGAGGGCCAGGCCTGCGGGTGCCAGAAGGCGCTTGCCGGTTCAGGCGTTGGGAGAAACTCCTGGATTGTTTGGTAGAAGGCAGTTTTTTCTCCTTGACAGCGGGACTGGTCCGACTTTCCTTAGGCCATAAACAAACAAGCCCTTCCAAACTTCCGGTCAATAATGACATTTCTGGAGAGCGTCCTCTTCCCTTGAGAACTGGCTGCTGCTCTGTAGGCCAAGCCTGGATAGTAAATTCTTGCATCCTCCGCAGCTTGGGAACTGACTGTACTTATCACTTTTAATTTAATTTCCCATTCTCCTTCCAGTAGAAAGCAAACGAGAGCCCTGTAACACTAAGAAATTTATACTTTATAGAGAACATTAAAAGAAACGCTAACTTTTGTTTTGTGTGTGTGTATTAATTTTATTTAGCGCTTAGGGCTATTGCTTGTAAACAGCCAACCAGCCAAAAAGCAAACAAACCGGCACGTGGCTTGACTGTGGTTAATTTTTGAAACTTTAATGTTGTGTGTGACCTGAAGGACTGAGAAGAAGCATAAGTGGATTGTGTAGGACCACCTTAGAAGTTAGTTTCTTGGGTGGTGTGATGCATGCACAGTCTTTTTAAAAAAAACCATTTTAGGGGCTCATACAACTCATCACAATCCATACATATATCAGTTGTGTAAAGCACATTTGTACATCCATTGCTCTCATTATCCTCAAAACCTTTGCTCTCCACTTAAGCCCCTGGCATCAGCTCCTCATCCGCCCCCCCTCCCCCCACAGTCATTTTTAAAATGCACTGCTCTTTGTGAATTTTAAAAAAAGATGACTCAGCTATTTATTTTTAAATGAATTAATCACAGTATCTCAGTGAATATGGCTTTAAGCTCAATGGGTTTCACTTTAAGTTTGATTTTTTTTTAAAGTTGAGAGAAATGCTTTGGAAATATTTCTAGTCATGAGTTTTGGTCACAAACCATGTGATGCCTTTGTTCTTGATGACAAGAATGATTGAATAATTATGAAAGGGGGGGAATGAGTGATTAAGTTGTAGAGTTACAGTCAAACTCACAGGGGCAGGTCTACCCTGTTCTCTCGGGGTTACTGTGAGTCAGAATTGGCTCCAGGGCAGGGAGAGAGAAGTTGTATGGAACCTCATAGCAAACATTGTTAAACTTGAGTGTTGTATCTAGTGTAATTAAGAATGTAGGGGCTTTCAGAGTTGTCTCAAGTATTACAGTATTGCCTGTTGCTCTCTGGGTCAATTTTGATTCATGGCCACTCCAAGGACAGTGTAGAGCTGTCAGTTTTCAAGACTGCAAATCTTTAAGGAAGCTGATTGTTGTATCTTTGAGGGTCTCATCTTTGTCCTGCACGGTGGCTTGCTTGGCTGAGGTGTTTGAATCATGGACCTTTCGAACCTTTTGATTAGTGGCCAGGAGCCTAACCACTGCACCCCTAGGCCTTCTTGCAAATTGGAAAGAGAGACCAAAACTCAGAAGGCAGATAACTTGTATACATTTTTTGACAGATTAGATTTATACCACAGAGGGAAGAATGTCAAGAGATAGTAGTCAAATTATTCACATTTCCTAATTTTTACAGCTTTTCTGTAACCTTAAAGCCTATGTAGATTTCTGTTGCATTTTTAAAAGATCATTTCTGAATAGTCTTGCCTCAAGTGTAAGAGAAAGTTGATTTTTAAGAGTATTGTACATACTGTGAGTGATCTATTGAAATTTTTTCACCAAAATAGAAAACTTGTGATGGCCGGCCTCATCTCTTAGATAATAAGGCAGCTGCACTACTCAGTAGTGGCATGATCTATTGTGTTGCCTTGAAATGGATTTCTGTTTTAATTTTTCTCCTCAAGTGACTCTTGTGGCATTCAAGTTTGGCATATGGATCTAATTGCGATGGGTGCTGCCAAATTACTGCAAAAGCTCATCTGAGGAAACCAGTTCACCATTTAAACGTTAGAGATGAGTTTTCCTATTAAATGGATGAGAGTAAGAGGAAAGCTGTTTGACATGCAGAGAGGAGGATGTTGCAGTTGCAACATTGTGTTTAGTAGTTTGAATCAATCAGTAGATACTTTTACATTCCAGTTAACAGTGTTTCATTTTCTCGGAGTGCACATTTCTGTTGTGAAGCTTTGGGTTGCTTTTTTAGCTTTTTAGGCATCAGTGTAAAAACAAAACAACTTAAAGGTCAAAATCTTGTTTATCTAAAAATGTGTGCAGGATTATAAATAGATCTAAAAACCTTTTTATTTTCCTTAGTGTAATTGTTATATGTTGATTAACATTTGTTGAAGAAGTTTGAGCTTTTGAGATCCTGAACTGTCTGTGAAGTAGTCCTGCTGAGGACGCTCTCAGGGGGAGAAAGATGGGACAGCCTGTTTCTGTAAAGTTTATAGCCTTGGAAACCCTCGTGGTGGGTGGGGAAAGTTTTATTCTGCCCTCTATGGCCACTTTGAGCTGGAATCAGTGCCATGGCAGTGGGTTCATTTTTTGGTTTGATTATATACTCTTTATAAATTAGTGGAAAAATTTATTAAAGTTATGCTTAAAAAAGCAAACAACATACTGGTTATTTTGGTTTACTTAAGAAGTGAATATCATATTTGAAATGAGGAGTGGAATTAGTGAGAGCTTTGTGAATTGTGAAAGATTTTGGCCCTGAGCAGTGTTCAAGAATAAAAATGTTGGCATTAGTAAACTTTCAAATACTTAGGTGTTTATGTAATGCGAGCAGTTTTCATCCTTTAATAATGTGTATGGTATACTACCCTGAAGGTTTTTGTTTATCTGTTTTACTTCAGATAAAATCGTGTCCAGTTATTTGGGTCAGAATCTTAAGTAAAAAGATGGTTTGGGATAGAAGGCCCTATGGCTGTTATGCTGTGCCAATTTTGGCTGCTTTACCTCCCACCTGCAGGACAAATAAACTCTTAATAGTAGACGGCTTGTATGTGGAAAATCTTATGGGCACAGGATGAGATGAAATATGTTTTTATCTCAGAAATGGTAAAGTAGAATTATAAAGTAATTTTATCATGAACCAAATATCAGGAATTCCTCACCGTGGCTTCTGAGTCCTACATTCAATGCAATAGCAACTTATGGTAAAGAAGGTGCCAGGCAACTTTCTAGACATTCTCTCGCTCTCCCATTTAATCTTAAAAGTACCTTGTGAGGTTGGAATTATTATCTGCATTTAGGATGTTTCCTAAAAAGTTCCAAGCTGGATATTTTGAGAAGTTAGTTGATATCTCCGGTGTTGCAAATGTTTACAAGTGGATCTGGAAATGAATTCACCCATTTACTCTGTCTTTCAAGCTCGTGACTATAATTGTATTAATAAAACTTGACTGGGTTTGTGGTATTTTCTGTAACACAGAAATTTAAGCATTAGCTTCTTAAATCTCCCCATTCCATTGTTCTAAAATATTTTTCTATCATTTTCTAGTAACAATCTTATTTTCTTCCTAATAGAAGTCACTTTCCCTAACAGTTCATACCCACCCCCAACAAGCCATCATTTCCCCCTGATTTAAAATTCCCCATGTGCTATGGATCTTTTTCTGGATGCTATAATTGCCCATTAATATACAATATGTGTGTGTGTGTGTGTCTAGGCCATTGTGCTATCCCTAGTTATTTTAGTTAAAATAATAGTCTGTTGTGTATTAGAGGGACACATTTCCCTTGTAAGGAGCACGTGTGGCTTAATGAGCTCTGTTGGGCTGCTGACCTTAGCAGTTCAAAACCACTAGCCTCTCCAAGGGAGAATGATGAGGCTTTTCTGCTCCTGTGATGATTTAAAGCCTTGGAAGTCCACAGAGGCAGTTCTGTTTTGTCTTAAAAGGACAGAATCTACTCAATGACAGTTAGTTGGAAAATTTCTAACTTCTTACCACGCCGAAAGCAAACATCAATCAAGTCAGTGGAAGACTCCATCGTGACCTCTCCCCAAAAATGTTGGTGCTCATTTGTTGTTGTTTTTAAATCATTTTATTGGGGGCTCATACAACTCTTATCACAATCCATACATACATCAATTGTGTGAAGCATATTTGTACATTCATTGCCCTCATCATTCACAAAACATTTGCTCTCTACTTAAGCCCCTGGCATCAGCTCATTTCCTTCCTTCCCTCCCTGCTCCCCCTTCCCTCATGAACCCTTGATAATTTATAAATTATTATTTTGTCATATCTTACACTGTCTGACGTCTCCCTTCACCCACTTTTCTGTTGTTCATCTTGCTCTTTTTTTTTTTTTTTAAATGTGAGGGGGATAGTGCATTTAGAGTTGTTTCCACCAGGTCAGACTGTTAATCAAGCTTGCTTTCTATTTAGAGGTTCTGAAAAGATAGCAAAACAGTGTGCAACAAAAAAGGCCTGATTTGTGGCAGATGGGGGACTGGTTTTGCCACCATAACAGTGCATCTGCTCACACAGCCATCTCAGTGTGCCAGATTTTGGCCAAAAAACCCAGCCTGCCTCTCATCCAAACAGATGGTTTGAGAAATGTTTCCAAGAATGGAATCGCACATTTGACAAATGTATTTATTAAATGTGGAGAGTAATTTATTAAATTAATGGAGAGTACTTTGAAGGTGTGATAAGATTTTTTTTTAAATTTTTAAAAAACATTTTATTAGGGGCTCATACAACTCTTTTCACAATCCATGCATATACATACATCAATTGTATAAAGCACATCTGTACATTCTTTGCCCTAATCACTCTCAAAGCATTTGCTCTCCACTTAAGCCCTCTGCATCAGGTCCTTTTTTTTCCCCCCCTCCCGATAAGATTGTTTTATAAACAAATTTACATACATAGCTGGGGAGGCGGGTTTCTGAGTTTTTTACTTTTAGTATTTTTTATTTTTCATCCTATTGTTTTCTTGCCAACATAGTTTCTGCTTAGTAATCAGAATGTATGTAGTCTTATTGTTTCCTTTTGTGGGTGACAGTTTGTTTTACAGGAGCTGGCTTAATGACTCTTTGATTTGGGAGAGTTTCATTATGATGTGTCCCGATAACTTCCTTTTTGGAGTCTTTCCTCTCAGGGCTCTTTTGAGCTTGGATTGTTAGCTTTACGTTTTTCATAATATTAAGAATTTCTTCTGCCAATAAATATTGAAAAAAAATGTTTATGCTCCCCTGGCTTCCCCCCCCACCATCCCCTGATGTTTTGGGATTCCTTGAATGTGGGTTAATTCTCTTGATAGGGTCTCACATAACTCTAAGACTTTCTTCATCTCCTTGCTTTCTTCTGATTGTTCCAGAAGCAAATTAGTATCAAGTGATTTATTCTCTAGCTCAATGATTTTTTTCTTCTATTGACTCAGTCCTGCTCCTATGTGCTTCCACTTAGTTAGTTTATGAAATTTTATTGTTGTGGTTTTCTTTTGTGTTATTTCAAATTTTCTAATTTTGTCATTTTGTTCTGATATTGTTTTCCTGAATTCTTTTTCTTAGATTTTATCTATTTTTCCTTGATCTGTTGAAGGATCCTAAATACAAGTCTTGAATTTCCTGTCAGGTAGTTTCATTACCATTTCTTCCTCAGGAAGGTTTTCTGGTCCTTTGTTTTAGCCATTTGCTTGAACCATTTTGTCCTGGTTCTTTGGGCGGTTTGATGTTGTCTGCTGTTTCTAAGGTGTTATTGTATCTATTTATACACTGCTTCACCCTACATTTTTGTTTTGTTTTGCTGTATTCGGGCAAGTTGGGTAGTGTGCTTCTTTAGTCACATGTTTGGCAGCAGTGGGTGCTTACCATTTGTTTACAGGTGGATGAGTTTAGTAGCTGAGAGTATGTGTACAGGGCTTTCTCTGCAGGTTGTGTGGATCAGCTGGAGGTTGACTGGTTGGGTGTTGGCCATCATCTGTTGTTGATCCAGTGGTGCAGGAGGGGGGTGTTGGCATTTGTCAAGTATATGTGTGAGGGTTTGCAATAGGTGTGATGGATGTGACAGATGAGGGGGGCATCAGTGGCTGCCACTTGCGGGATTTGCCAGAGAGGGTGTGCAATGTGTGCTCTGTGGAAATGTGTACTGCCAGCTACTGGAGAATATTGTGGCAGGGCCCATCAGGGGTATGGTTGAGCTGTGTATGTGTGTGCTGTGAGATGACTGTCTGATGGTATGGGCACTACAGACCACTGGGCAATAGGATGGGTGCCATGGTCACTGGGTGGGCATATGTGGAGAGCCACACCTCTAAGTGACTGCATCTGTCAGGTCCCTGTCCTGACCCAATGTTGGAGGTCGGGTGGGGGTAGGCATTGGTTGCCTGGAGCTGTGTATCCAGCTGCCATTCATTGGTTCCATCCCTCCATGTGGGTCTTCAACTCAGCAACCAGGAACTACTACAGCTGAGTGGATCTATCTCTATTTTCTTGCTCCTTGCTGCCCCGTGGTCACTTGCCTGCCTGACACACTTGCCTGCCTTCCTGCACTTACCTTCCTTAAATCTGGTTTGTGCTTTCCTCACCTGCTTCACTTCAGATTTGCTTACCCTGTGTCTCTACCCAATTGGAGATTCTGTGAAGTTGACTTTCTGAGTTTCTCATTTGAGATCCCTGCCGTTTTTGTCTCCGCATTGTACTCGGGCACCCGTGCATCTCTAGTCATTCACTGTCTTCTGTGCAGTTTCTTCATCCATGCAGTGCTTGGCATACTTCTTTTTCCTTTCATTTGGGGTTCAGGGTGTCTGGATTATCCTCTGTGTCTGTTTAATTTCTTTATTTGGTCTTTGAGATAGAGGCATGGAGTAGTGTGTTTGATTAAACTGCCACCTTCTTCCAAATATAATATTTATATATGAACATATATATTTCCATACTAAGAAATACTTAAAGTCAAATAAAACCTTTAGATGCTCTTAGATAGTTTCCATAGTTCTGTGTTCCATAGTTCCATGTTCTATGACTAGTCTGGCTGTAGGCTATGAGCAGACTCATATATGGGGCTCCTAAGGAAGTATAAGGAGCCTTGGTGGCATAGCAGTTACACATTGGGCAGTTTAAAACCCAACAGCTGCTCTTCAGGAAAAAGAAGAAGCTTTCTGCTTCTGTAAATAGTCACAGTCTTGGAAACCCACAGGGGGCAGTTCTGCTCTATCTAGTAAGGTTGCTGCAGTTGGAATTGACTTGGTGGCAGTGAGTTTGAGTTTAACAAGTATTATAATTTCAAAATTTTGAGAATGATTTTCAGTTACATAATCACCGTCTTGACAGGATTGCTGAAGACAAAAAGGGTGCATAGCAAAGGTGGTGAAGAAAGCTGATGGTGCTCAGCTATTAAAAGATACAGCATCTGGGATCTTGAAGTTAAATAAGCGGCCATCTAGTAGGGGAGCCACAAAGCCTGTGTGATCATGAGGTATAGATGGAAATAGGTATCAGAAATTCAAAAACAAGTCATCAGATTGACTTGAAGACCCAAAACATACCTGTAAGATAATTGCACAGATCCTTACAGAAGGGCCACACGAAAGGAGTGACATATCTAGGATGCAGTATAGCACTGATGAAACATACACATCCTCTAGTTCTTTAATATTTCCTTCCCTTAGTATTATGGTCTTAGTTTTACCTCATTAATCTTGTGAGACCTGTTTATGTTCATTTGTATAATGAAGCTCATTTCATCGGTGAAATCCAAGATTGATAAACCCTTCAGCATAATAATGATTCCTGGAGGGTACAAGAAGAGGGGGAGGGAGGGAACTGATGGCAATGATGACTGAATAACCCCACTTGAGGTGAATGAATGACAGAATTGTAGGTGAACCAATACAGATATATTGGATGGTGCAAGACATATACATATATATGTATATATAAAGGGTTCTTGGGGGATAGAGTGGGGGAGGGAGGCGATAAAGGGGAGCCGATATCAAAGAGTTCAAGAAGATAGAAAATATTTTGAAAGTGATGGTAGTAGCAACTGTACACTTAAGCTTGATCTAATTGAAATATGGATTCTTAAAATATCTGTAAGCGCTCCCAATAAAAATATTTTTTAAAAAAGAAAATATAAAAGGGGGGGATCCTCTTATTTACTGTCACCTTGATAAATTCTTAGAAAATTTTTAATTGACAGTCTTAACTTAGAAGGGAACTCTGGTGTCATAGTGGTTACTGGAAAGCTCAGTTAGTAGCTGCTAACTGAAAGGTCAGCAGTTCAAAACCAGCAGCTGATCTGCAGGAGAAGGATGAGGCTTTCTAGTCCCACAGGGTTATGGTTTCAGAAACCTACAGGGGCAGTTCTACTCTGTCCAGTAGGGTTGCTATGAGTTGGAATTGACTTGATGGCAGTGAAGGAGCTTTTTAGAAAGGTTCCCTGGTGGTAGTACAGCAGGTTAAGCATAAATTTGCTAACCAAAAAGTTTGTAATTTGAACCAACCAAGTATTCTGTGGGTAGACGGTGAGGAAGTCTGCTTCCATAAAGATGGCTTTGGCAACCCTGGCAAGCAGTTCTATTCTATCCTATAGGGTACGTTTGAGTCAGAATTGACCTGACTTGATGGAGTGGGTGAGCCTACTTTTTCAGCTGTTGTTGGTGGACTGGGAATAAAAATGAGGTACTTGGAAAATAAGTTTATCCAAAGTTCCTTCAGTGATTTTAAAAGGATTGTTTCTTCATATTTTTAGCAAACACAAAATCATTGGAATTGTGCATGATGACCTTTGAAGCAAATATTTATTCAGAACTCTATAATTTAAAAGTTTAGTCTTTTACTTTAAATCATGTTCTGGTAAATTATTGTTATGTTATAAAAAGGCAACCCAAAATTTAGTAACTTAAGACAATTATTTTAATCTACCCATGATCTTATGGGTCAGGAATTAGGGAAGGGCTTACCTAGGTGGTTCATCTCTGATCCATGGCAGCTCTGGGAGCTGAGGCTGAAAGATCCTTCCAGAATGTCTTTTCACTCACGTGCCTAACCTAAAAATCTTAATATGTATATTTTAAATTATGTTCTGGTAAACTTGGTGTTCTGGTGACCCTGGTATTCTTTGGCCGTTGTCTTCTTTCTCTACGTTGCATCTCATCCTTCAGGACCTTTTCTTAAATATGTTTGTGTTGAGTAAATTTACTTACTTAGCATCTTGTTAATAAGATGGGAGAAAGACTGGACTTTCTACTCCCAGAAATAATTACATTCTCGGAAACCCACAGGAGGTCACTGTGAGTCAGCATTGATGCGGTAGGCTGTGAGTTTGGTTTTGTTTTATTTATAAGTAGCTGGAAGCTGAAGCCACCAGATTGGTTAAGAATTAACCCTGTAATAAGCACAGCCTTAATTCTACTCTGTTGCTTTGTTCAGAGTATGCTTTAGGGTACCAGATTCAAATGGGTAGAGAAATAAACCCCACATCTTGATGGGGAAGTGACATTGTTATGCCCATCTTTGGAAAATGTAATCTGCTATGAATTGTGCTCAAAAGTAATTTTGTGGTCATGATTCAGAACATTATTAAAGTGCAGTAAGATTGCATATTGAAAAAAAGATTGCATATTGAAAGTTAAAGTAAGCTATTTTTGTCTGTCAAATGGATAATTAAAAAAGTTCTAAGTGTTTGAAAAGGTGTAGGAAACAGCCACAGTACACTATTGGAACCAAGAGTATGGTTTGGTTTTGTTGTTGGTTGGCATCAAGTACATTAGAGCAAAATACTGCTCACTCCCTTACCATCCTCACAATTTCTATATTTGAAGCCATTGTTACAGCCACTGGGTCAGCTTGTTAAGGGTCTCTCTTTTTTGATGATCCCTTACTTTCCCAAGGATGATGTCCTTTTCCAGGGACTGGTCCCTTCTAGTAACATGCCCAAGATATATGAGAGGAAGTCTTGCCATTCTGCCTTCTAAGGAGCATTCTGGCTGTACTTCTTCCAAGACAGAATTGTTGGTTGTTCTGGCAATCCATGGTGTATGTTTAATATTCTCTATCAGCACCAGAATTCAAAATACGTAGCTTGTTCTTCAGTCTTCCTTATTCATTGTTCACCTTTCTCGTTCATGTGAGGGAACTGAAAATGTCAACCTCTGCTCTGAACTACAGCATTATCCTGCTTCTTATAAAAGAACATTTAGAGCTCAGTTTATAAAGATGGGATGTCCATGATATAGTAAGTGAAAAGGAAAAGGATATTATAGAATCTAAAAGGAACACTGGAATCCTAGGGTCACTGTGGGTCATAACTAACTTGATGGAACCCAACAAAAGCAAGAACAATTCATCCCTCAACCCCAACTTAACGTCTAATTCAAGGTGCATTCAGTACCTTGCTTGTTTAAAAAAAATTTTTTTTTTAACTTTCAGTATATTTTCTTGAGTTTGTACTCTCTTACTTTTCATAAGGATCTCTGATGACTCAGTGGTTAAAGTGCTCAGCTGCTAAGCACAAGGTTGGTTGTCTAAACCCTCATGCTCCTAAGGGAAGAAGCTGCAGCAGTTGCTTCTGTAAAGACTTAGTTTGGGGAACCCTTTCAGGCAGTTCTCTGTCCTCTGGAGTCGCTGAGAGTGGGAATCTACTGGGTACTATCGGTGTTTGGTTTGTTTTCTCACTAATTGAGTTGATAAAGAACATTTTTGGTTATCATGGTAGGAGAAGTTGCAGTCACAGCTGAGGCCTAGTTTTGGGAAAAAGATGAATCATGCAAGGTTTTGTATCTTAATGATGTTGGTGCATTGTCATAGAAACATAGTCAGAAATTCTTTTAGTTTTTAAATCATTTTATTGGGGGCTCGTACAACTCTTATCACAATCCATATAGCCATCCATTGTGTCAGGCACATTTGTACACTTGTTGCCATCATCATTCTCAAACATTTTCTTTCTACTTGAGCCCTTGGTATCAGCTCCTCATTTTCCCCCTTTCCTCCCTACTCTCCCCTCCCTCATGAACCCTTGATAATTTGTAAATTATTATTTTGTCATATCTTACACTGTCCGATGTCTCCCTTCACCCATTTTCCTGTTGTATGTTCCCCAGGGAAGAGGTTATATGTAGCTCCCTATAATTGGTTCCCCCTCTCTACAGTACCTTCCCTCCACCCTCCGGTAACACCACTGGTCCTGAAGGGATCATCTGTCCTGGATTCCCTGTGTTTCCGGTTCCTGTCTGTATCAGTGTACATCTCTGGTCTAGTTGGATTTGTAAGGTAGGGTTGGGATCATGATAGTGGGGGGAGGAAGGAAACATTTAAGAACTAGAGGAAAGTTATATATTTCATCATTGCTACACTGCACCCTGACTGGCTCATCTCCTCCCCATGACCTTTCTGTAAGGGGATGTCCTGTTACCTACAGATGGGCTTTGGGTCCCCACTCTGCATTCCCCTCATTTACAGTGATATGATTTTTTATTCTTTGATGCCTGATCCCTGATCCCTTTGACACCTCGTGATCACACAGGCTGGTGTGCTTCTTCCATGTGGGCTTTGTTGCTTTTGAACTAGATGGCTGCTTGCTTACCTTCAAGCCTTTAAGACCCCAGACACTATCTTTTGGTAGTCGGGCACCATCAGCTTTCTTCATCACATTTGTTTATGCACCTGCTTTGTCTTCAGCAATCATATAGGGAATGTGAGCATCATGGAATGCCAGTTTAATAGAACAAAGTGTTCTTGCAGTGAAGGAGTACTTGAGTCAAGGCCCAATGTCCATTTGCTACCTTAATACTAAACCTATAAAGATATGCACATAAGATCTATTTCCCCATGGCCATATATAACTATACTTACATATGTACATGTCTGTAAAGAAAAGCTGAATCATTGCAAGATTTTGTATGTTATGTTAAGGAGTTTGGTGCATTGTCATAGAAAGAGTCAGAAATTCTTAAAAGAGATGCAACATGTTCAAATATGCAATTAAGTTTTTGGCCACATATTTTAGTATATTCCAGTTTGAAACAATTGAACAAAAGATATTTTTGAGTCAGTATGGGAAAGTCAAACATGTTATGGATATGGGATATTATCAAATAATTATTATAAATACTGTTATATGTGATAATTAGGCTCTATTATAAAATCACTATTAAAAATCAATAAAATCATATAGCATCTGGAGTTTCCTTTAACATGCATTAAAAAGAAGGGAGGTGTTATATGAAATAAAAATTGGAAATTGTTGGAACTAGATGATGGGTGCTTGGGATGCATTATACAATTTTGCCTGTTTGAATTGTTTCGTGAAAGGTTAAAAAGTTATAGCCACTAACACCTCATTTTTAAGAACCCAATGTATGCAGGTGGGGGAAGGGAGCACTAGAACTGATGGTGATTACACAACTCCTTTTTCTTTTCACAACTCCTTTTAACAGCAATTTAATCATGAAAAAAATGTTCTAAAATTGATTGTCCAGTTCTTGTTATAATTAAACTATTGAATTGAATATATGATTTGTGGATTATGTGCTAACAAAACTGTAAAAATCAAACCAAACCAAGAAAACAGAGTCGCCCCAAAGTTGCTCTTACACTCCAGATTTCCGTTACTTTCCAGAGGAGTTCTTTATACAATGTCAAAATGTATATACTAAATAAGCTTATTCCTGAGCATTTGATTGGAAAGAGAATTCTTAGCAAAACCAGCTGTGTCATATTTCTCAATTTGTTGTGAAGAACTCAGCTTACTAAGATATTAAGACATAACTTTGCTTTTATAATATTTAAAAGAAATAGTCTTTCAAGAATGGCGAAAAGGTAGATATGAAAACAGAGAAGTCCACCATCAGAAAATTGGTTCAAAATATAAAATTGTTTGAAGCCCCCGCTCACAACTGTACAACACTGTTGTAGAAGAGATTTTTTGTCCATCAATCGGCTTTTGTGTGAATACTGTGTAATCTTCCCTGTGACTGCAACGCTAATGCATTACTAGTGCTGCTTCTGTATGATTCCACCAGATGTCAACAATGGCGTCTCTTTTGATGTGAATCCAGCAGCAGTTTTCTAGTCACAGGTGCTGGTAGCAGTCACTGAAGCAAAAATATGACAGTGCCAAAGAACTATAGGAAAGTTGTGTATTTCATTGGTGCTATACTGCACCCTGATTAGTTCATCTCTTCTCTGTGACCCCTCTGTGAGGGGATGTTCAGTTGTCTACATATGGGCATTGGGTCTCCACTCCATGCCTCCCTCTCCCCCCCATTACCTTGGGTATGGTTTTGTTGTGGGTCTTTGATGCCTGATATCTGGTCCCATTGACACCTCATGATCACACAGGCTGGTGTGCTTCTTCCACGTGGGTTTTGTTGCTTCTGAGCTAGATGGCTGCTTGTTTATCTTCAAGCCTTTAAGAACCCAGATGCTATACCTTTTGATAGCTGGGCACCATCAGCTTTCTTCACCACATTCTTTTTGGTGCTTCCTTTGCCCCACTATCATCAGAGCAATTCTGCCACAAATCGGATTAGACCAGAGCATTACACTGCTACAGATGAGAGCCTGCAACACAGGGAATCCAGGATACCATAAACCCTTCAGGGCCAGCAATGAGAGTAGATATAGCAGTAGGATTAGGGGATGGTGGGGGGAGAAAGAGGGAATTGTTCACAAGGATCAACCTAGAACCCACCTCCCAGGAGGATGAATAACTGCAAAGTGGGTGAGGGATGACGGAGGATGATGTAAGAGATGGAAAAATAATCTATAACTTATAAAGGGTTCGTGAGGGAGAGTGGGTGGGGGAAGAAATGGGGAGTTCAATGGGAAGAGAATGCTTTGAAAATGATTATGGCGGCATTATGTGCAAATGTGCTTGACACAGTGGATGAATGTATGGACTGTGATAAGAGATGTAAGAGGCCCCGGTAAAAGTATTAAAAAACAAAAGAGAGATCGACTCATCATATAAACCCCCCCCCCCCAAAAAAATGACAATGCCTTTAAGGTAGAATTTGATTCTAGTAAAGAAAGTTAAGCATTGAGCTAGGCCAAGGTCTTTGTACTCCATATTAAAAACATTTTGTATTTTTTTGGTTTAGTTTTGAATAACATTTCAGTGGACTTTGAGAAAAAGTTTACAGAGAAAATTAGTTTTCTATTTAACAACGTGTAAACATTTGTTTCTTGACATTTGTTGTCGCTCCTTCAGTGGAACAGTGTTCTTCTCCCTGGGTTCTATTCTTTCCTGCCTCTTTTACCTTCTAGACTTGGTTTTGGGCAAATGCTATCCTTATGGTCTGTATTGTGCATTGTTAGGAGGAGCATGTTCTTCACGGGCATTGTTCATTTTATAGGCGTGTCTACTGTTTGACTGAAAGCTAATCTCTAGGAGTGGCTCAGTTTGAGGTTTGAAGGGTGTTAAGGGCCATATTCTTTTGGGTCCAATCAGTCTTTATCAGACCAGGTCTGGTCTTTGCTATGATTTTGATTTTGTTCCTCATTTTTTTCCCCCACTCCGTGTAGGACCTCCTATTGTGACCTCAGAAAGATCGGTTGGGAGTGATATGGGACACCATCCTTTTGTTTGTGTCATCATTTGAGAAATCAACCATGGGGACAAGGAGGGAGTTGCTAACTTGAGCTGTACATGAGAATCGCAGGAGGAGCTTTTTCATTGTACCTTTGACTGAGCTCCACCCCAAACCAAAACTAAACTGCCACCAAGTCCATTTCCACTCCTAGTGACCCTGTAGGAAACCTACTGAGGCTTCCCGAGGCTCTAAAACAGAACATGATGAAGCTCTGAATCGTATTCTGTTGGGGCAGCTGGTGAATTCAAACTGCTATGCCACCAGGGCTCCTTGAACTCAGCCCCAGATGCCCTGAAGAAGAACGTTTGTAACAAATAGGGATAGGGGCAGAAGATTAAGATGGCGGCTGCTAAATGAATCCAAGGAACCCTGTTGGTGTAGTGGGCTACACATTGACCCACTAATCACAAAGTCAACCATTCAAACACACCAGCTGCTCCACTGGGAGAAGATGAAGTAGTTTACTCCTGTGAAGTCTTGGAAACTCAAAGGGTAAGCTTTACTCTGCCTCATTAGGTGGCTATGAGGTGGACTTGATTAAATGGCACTGAGTTTGGAGAAACTCATTTCTGTAAAGATGATAGCAAAGAGATTCCAATAGGGCAGTTCTGCTCTGACCCTCTGCCACTCTGTGCCTCTGCCACTCTGAGCCTCTGTCACATAGTGATAGGGTCACTGTGAGCTGAAATAACAACAATATAGACACTTGAAAAGGACTGTTTAGCCAATTCTGATAGCAACCTTTACCTAAGGAGCCCTGCTCTACAAGTCTCAGAATTCTTTTTTAAGGTATAAAAACAGATGGTAATAATGCTCAGTGGTTGTTTTTCAGTACTCTCACTTGTTTTTTTAACATAACAGTAATAGGCCAGAAACAGTTTGCTATTAGCTAACTATAACCTTTTCCTTATCCAGTCACTCTAGAGTAAGTAAATAATTCAAAATTGCAATGGATTGCCATTAAAATGTGTTTAGTAGTTGAGAGCTATGCTAAATAGTTGCATTCCAGTTATTAGTAACCATTTTTGGGGGGTCACACATCAAGCTTTTAACAATAACTGACCCATTGTCCAGCCTCTTCGTAACATGTGACAAGCTAACCTGTTCCTGCCCCATCCATGACGATTGTATCTTATTAATTGAGAGGCTGGCAGTGCAGACTCACCAGACTCTCCTCGGGAGGAAGTTGAAGCTGTCTACTGTTGTAAAAATTTATAGTCCTGGAACCCCAGGGGCGGTTCTGTGTCCCATCGGGTTGCTATGAGTCGGAATAAACTGGATGACAGTGAACTTGCTTTTTGTTTTGGTTTTAACGATAATCTTCTTGAGATCTAATGTTAATATTCGGCTTTTACCCAGAGAAGTTCTCGGCATTTTTAGATTGATGGTGAGGTGAACTTTATTAGAGCCTTCAACTTTGCCCCTTCCTACCTGTTTTTTGGTCACTAACGAGAATTCTTTCATGTAACCTGCGTGCCTTAATTGACCACTTCAAGCTTTCATCTGTATTGTACCTTTAATTTGCAATTTTCAAAGCTGTGCATAAGGATTTCAGAGGCTACTTTCTCTGACATGGGCATTCAATTCCTTCTTCATTGTCTGTTCTTAATCTGGAAGCTGCTGAAATCTGACCCTACTAGCATTTGAAATACTAGGGACAAAACTTCCAGCATCATAGCATCGCACAAGCCACCACAGTATCTGACAAACTGACAGAATCAGTACATTTGAATTGTAGTGCTGGAGAAGAATATTGAAAATACCACAGACTCCTAAAGAACAAGCCTAATTAATCTGACTTGGAAGAAATATAGTCATAGTGCTCCTTAGAGTCAAGGATGGTGAGACTTCTTACATAGTTTGACGTATACCGTCAGGAGAGACCAATCCTTGGAGAAGGACATAATGCTGGGGAAGTGGAGGGGCAGTGAAAAAGGGGCAGACCCTCAATGAGATGGGTTGACAGTGACTGCAACAATGGACTCAAGCATAGGACGATTGTGAGGCTGGTTGAGGACCATGTAGTGTTTCATTCTGTTACGCATAGGTCGCTATGAGTCAGAATCGACTTGATGGCTTCTAATAACAATATACCTACTCTGTCTTTATCATCTCTGGCGGTCTAATTATGTCCGTAATTTTGTTAAGGGACTTCTCTGCAGTGTAATCCCGAGCGTGGTTAGGGGTTACCGCTTCTGACAGTTAACATTTACCCCAAGCCACACTTGGGATTACTGCCAGGGAGGTTAAAAAACATGAAATTTTTTTGTTGCAGAAGTTTAAAAGATAATTTATAGTAATCGAAAATAATACATTTAAAATAAATTCGAAGAGCAGTGTCTTAATGTTTATTCTTTCAAGTGGCTTAGTCTAGTCTGTTTATCTTATTAAAAAAATCATTTTATGGGGCTTATACAGCTCTCATCACAATCCATACATCCATCCATTGTATCAAGCACATTTGTAAATTTATCGCCCTCATCATTCTCAAAACATTTGCTTTCCACTTGAGCTCTTGGTATCAACTCCTCATTTTATCTCCTCCCTCCCCAACCCCTCATTAACCCTTGATAATTTATAAGTTATTTTGTCATGTCTTACACCATCCGATGTCTCCCCTCAGCCACCTTTCTGTTGTCCGTACTCCAGGGAAGGAGTTATATTGTAGTTTATCCTATTTTTTATACATAAGTTGGATCAGATCATATTCAATCTTCTGCACTTTGCTTTTTTTCCTTTTCACTGAATGATGTAATCATCCTTTGTTAGTACATGTAAATCTACCATTTAAAAATGGCTGCATTGAGTGGCGATACTGGAAGGGAATAGTGAGGGTGGGTTGGAAAGGGGGAACCTATTTCAAGGATCTACATGTGACTTCCTCCCTGGGGGACATACAACAGAAAAGTGGGGGAAGGGAGACGTGGGACAGAGCAAGATATGATAAAATAATAATTTATAAAATATCAAGGCTTCGTGAGGGACGGGGGTGGAGAGGGAGGGGAAAAAATGAGGACCTGATGCCAGGGGCTTGGGTGGAGAGCAAATGTTTGAGAATGATGAGGACAACAAATGTACAATTGTGCTTTACACAATTGATGTATGTGTATGGATTGTGATAGGAGTTGTATGAGCCCCTAATAAAATGATTAAAAAAAATGAGAAGCTGATACCCAGGGCTCAAGTAGAAAGCAAATGTTTTGAGAATGATGAAGGCAACAAATGTACAAATGTGCTTGATACATGGATGTATATATATATATAGATTGTGATAAGAGTTGTCCGAGCCACCAATAAAATGATTGGGGAAAAAATGGCTGCATGATGATTATTGAATAACAATAAGTTGATTAACAGTTTTCTGATGAAAATTTTCTTTTACGTATTTTTTTAATTAAAAGATCATTTTATGGGGGATCTTCTTACAGTTTATAACAATCCATACATCATTCATATCAAGTAGATTTGTACATATGTTGCCATTATTATTTTCAAACCTTTACTTTCTATTTGAGCCATTAGTATCAGCTCCTTGTTTCCCTACCCCCCACCCCTCATGACCCCTTGATAAATTATAGATTATTTTTATTTTCATATCTTACCCCCACCACTGTCTCCCTTCCCCCACAGTTTCTGTTGTTCATGGTGGTGGTGGGGTGGTGGTAGTGGTGGGGATTATGTGTTGTCATCGGTTCCCCCTTCCTTCTACCCATCCATCTTTCTCCTACCCTTCTGGTCTCCATACTCCCATTCCCATCCTGGATTCTGTGTGTTGTGAGCTTTAAGTATGCTTTTTTAGAGGAGTTTTGGGTTTATAGAAATACGGTGCAGACGAAGTCCCTGAAGAATCCCAATCATAGACTCTTCTGACTTGGGGTGGGGGGTGGGGGAGTAGCACCTGAGACCCCATCTGAACTAGTTGGGGATTACTCACAAGGGGGCCGCACTGAGAGTCTAAAGGCATAACTGGGAGTGGGGTTGGGACACTAGATAGCTCCATTCCTGACTGCAGAAATAGCAATGAGGATTTGTAGGATGCTTGCCTTTCGGACACGAATGCTGAAGACTAAAAAGATGTATGTGTTGTTAGGTAAGCAGGACCTGGGATATGGAACCCTGAAAAAAAAAAGGGCCAGATGGCTTATAACATGCCCTTCTCTCTATTTAACAGAGATTTATCTGCTCTATGTCTGTATCCCTGTTAGACTTTTGACTGTATGGTTTTTTGGTTAGTGTTTAGCTATACAAGATAGGCAGAATAGGCAATCTTATGGAGACAGTGACTGGACCAACAGTTCCTGCTGGGCATGTGAGGGAAGGAGGAGGGGAGGTGGGGAGGTGAGCAGGGATCCAAAAATGACTGGTACAAGGGAATTGTAAATGTTCTTAAATTGATGGTGAGGAGGGTGTAGCTTTTCTGATCATGTTTGGTCAATCAAAGTGTGTCTGAGAGGAATTACTGAGAGGTGAACGATGAATAAAGATAATAGTGGGGTAGGAGGGGAAAAAAAGAGGAGAGAAGAAAAAAGTGTATTTTTCTATATATTATATATATGCAAATGCAACAAGGAAGCAGGTTAACCTTGGACCTCTACTTAAATGTTACCTCAGTATAAGAATTGTTTGTTCTTATACTCTGGTACTGTATGATACTCACCTTCCTGACAAGATCGCCAAAGATACAAAGGGTGCACAAGCAAGTGTGGTGAAGAAAGCTGATAGTGGCCAGATATTAAAAGAAGAGCATCTGGGGTCTTAAAGGCTTAAAGGTAAACAGCGGCCATCTAGCAAGGAAGCAACAAAGCCCACATGGAAGAAGCACCATCCTGTGTGATCACGAGGTGTTGATGAGAAGAAGTATCAGAAATTCAAAAATATACAACCAAATCAATGTGACGGGGTGTGGATATAGTGGAGAGACCCCAAACCCACCTGTAATATAATTGGACAGTTCCGTAAGAAGGATCCTACAGAAGGGATGATAAATCCAGAGTGCAGTATGGCACTGATGAACCACATAATTATCCTCTAATTCTTTAATATTTACTCCCCTTACTATTAAGGCTGTTACTTGTTTTACCTCATTCATTGTGTTCACTTTTATATTTAAGATTGTTTGGTACATGAAAATCAAGATAGATAGCCCATCAGGAACAGTAAAAGGAGTAATGGATCCCTGAGGGTACCGGAAAAAGGGGGGGCGTGGGGACAAACTGGGGAGCTGTTATCATTGATGATTGTATCACCCCACTGGATGTGATTGAACAAGAGAAGATACAGAAGTCTGATGTGTATATATGTATGTATGTATGTGCTTCCTTCAGCACTTTAGTGTACTTGTTTTGTGTATCTGAGTCATGCCTGAGTTATAATAACTTGTGCTAGAGGATATACACTTTAAAAATTTAAGATATTGCTCAGTTATATTGAAATGAAGATTCGCAAAGATATCTTAGTGAAATCCATATTAGCGCTTATTTCTTCTCTTGGTGTAGATGTGTGTGTATCATCTTTACTTATTTTTGGTCTTTATTTTTTCCAATAGATTTATTGAGATTTACTTCACCTATCATACACTTCCAAAGTTTAGTCATATTTTAAAAGAGTTGTACATAAATCACTACAATCAGTTCTAGTGCATCCTTCCCTCTCCTGTGTTTTTTTAAAATACTTTTATTTGAGGTAAAAGTCTTATTGACATAATTCACATACCATACAACTCAGTGGTTTAAATATATTAAAAAGAATTGTATAATCATCATCTTAATCAATTTAAAAACATTTTCTTCATTCTTGTATCAATTATTATTAGTTCATCACCTCTTTTCACCCTCCTCTCCCATAACTCTATTAATCTAGTTCCTGTCTCTAAAAACATATCTATCTTAGACTTCATGTAAAACAACCCAAAACAAAAAGATAAAGAAGAAAAAAAAAAGATACAGAGGAACCTCATTCTAAGTGAAATCAGAAGATAAAGGAAGTTACAAGTTGAAAATGGGTCAAAAGAGAAAACAAATGCTACTATGTTAAATTTTATTCTAAATCTGTAACAATACACTTCCCAATGTGCTCTTAGGGTAAAACTATTCACATCCCTGGTCATTGGAATTCAATGAAGGCTTTATCTGGGTGGAGCCTCTGCAAATGGATTGAGCTTTTGCTGTCATCCTTCGGCTTCTGCAAACCAGGTCCTCAGAATTTAAGCTCTAATAGAACTCCCTCCTCTCATCTTGGATTTTATTTAAAATCCTTTGATCCCATGACTTATGCTCATTCTTTGTTGACTTAGCTGACCCCTCACTTAGATGGATACTTAAAAAAATTTTTATTGGGAGTTCTTACAGCTCTTATAACAATCAGTTGTATCAAGCACATTCGTACATATATTGAGATGGCTACATTTTAAAAGTCAAGCTTTTAAGATCTCAGATGCTATTTTTTTTTTGATAGCTGATACCGTTTGATTTCTTCACCACACTTGGCTATAGTATGCCTCACTTCAGTGGTTCCTTCATGCGAGTAAGTATACAGCAGGACCCATCATAATAACTGATTGTTCTTAGGTTAATAGTTTAATTCAAGAATGGGTGATTAATTTTGTTATATGTAGTTTGAGAAAGTCATGTTGTTTTTCTCCTTTGACCTACTGTAGTAAATTAAATTAGTGAATTTCCTAATATCTAAATATTATTACAGTGCTGTAATATTTAAATTGGCATAATTTTAGAATCCACATCTGGATACTATTCATTATACTTAGTAATGTATTAATAGTCATAAGCTATAATAATATAATCAGCAATTCTTCTGCCTTGGATTTTGTGAAATGGTGGTAGAAAAAGAAAATCTCAGATTCTTCATGCTCTGATATAATTTGATCTTGAAATTATTTAAAAAATATTTTATTGAGGTTTTGGTGGAAGTTTATACAGCAACTTAAATTCTCATTGGACAATTTCTATACAAATTTTTGGGTGACATTTGCTACATTGAAATAGTTTAGAAGTCTTTATATAACTCATTTAGGACTTTTCTGATTCTCAATCTTTGCTAATTTGCTTTACCCAAGCATCCATTTCACTAAGGTTTTCAAATTTGCACAATATAATACCAAATAGAGCTATGCATCTTCTACATGCTTACTTTTGTAAATGGATGCTTTCTCCTTTTTATTTGTTATTATAGTGTCCTAAAATATTATTTTTCATCACTTCTCAGCCTTTTGGCTAAGATCGAGTGAAATATTATTTTTTCATTATTTACCTCCTGTACTAGTTAAGGTTTATTGTGCCAACCTGGCTGATAAACACATAGGATTAATTGAAGAGCAGTTTAATTGAAGAGCGGAGAGATAAATGGCTCAGCAAGTCTTGCCCTTCCAGTTCTCTTGTGTCTTGCTTTCTGATGGTCGGACCAGTGTGTGGCAAGGCTCACTTCCTGCGAGACATTCCTAAGGAGAAGCCACATGGACTTAACCTGATGCAGCCGTGGTTGCTGGAGAAGCCGCGTGGAGACCCCTGGCAGCACTGAGATGCTTACATTGCCACTGGACTCACACTTTCTACCCAATTGGCCTATGATCCTCCTGCATTTGGCATCATCGTGTGTGTTTTGTGAGTTTGAGGAGGACTTTGTAGATTGGTGTCAGACAGATGGGCTGTCTGACTTAGGGGTTGGATAAGATGGGGCTGGGATGCTTTCTGAATGTACACTTACCCTTTATATAAAACTCTCTCTTATAATTTATAATATAAATTTCTGTGAATTTGTTTCCCTAGTTTATCCTAGACTAACACACCTCCCTATACCATTTCTTGCATTTATTATTGATACTCTTTATTGATTATCTTGCCTTAGTGTTTATTAGTTCTTCTACTTTTTTAAATAAAAGCAAAACAAAGTAAAACTAAACACATTCTTTACATTCTTTTATTATTTAGTATAAAATCTTCAAGAATACTCCCCCCACTATCATGCCCCAATTCTGCCTTACAAATATGGCTGTACCAGAGCATGTACACGGGTACAGATAAGAGCTAGAAACACAGGGAATCCAGGACAGATAAAGCCCTTAGGACCAATATTGAGAGTAGCCATACCAGGAGGGTAAGGGAAGGTGTGGGGACAAAGGGAGGCTGATCACAATGATCTACATATAACCCCCTCCCAGGAGATGGGCAACAGAAAAGTAGAAGGGAGACATCAGTCAGTGTTAGACATGAAAAATAATAATTTATAAACTATTAAGGAAACATGAGGGAGGGAAAGTGGGGGAGGGAGGGAGCAAATGAGAAGCTGATAGTAAGAGCTCAAGTAGAAAGAAAATGTTTTGAAAATGATGATGGCAACAAATGTGCTTTACATATGTATGTATGGATTGTGATAAGAGTTGCACGAGCCCCCAATAAAATGATTAAAAAAAATCTTCCAGAATACAAAATTTCTTCCAAGTTTAGCTTTGCCTAGATATCATTCTATTTGTTATATAATGTTTTGTTATTCTTTACAATATTGCTTAGATGAGATTTAAAACACTCATAGGCATTTGTTTTTAGTTTGAGTATATTGTGGTCAATTGGTACAATTCTGTTTAGTAAAATTTATGAATTTCCTATGTGGCTTATACGTCATTTAATTAAGGTGGCCCAGATTATTTAAGATAGAAGTCCCCTACTCTGTTTGCAAGGTATAAATCATCTCTTTGGATCAGCATTTCACCCGTCTTCATCCCCCTTTTGACTCTGAGGTTGATAGTACTATTTACAATTCTTTTAATTAGAGTATTGGCTATATAGTATGTTGCGAAAAAAAAAAGAAGAAATTTTTTTAATGTCTCCCTATATTGTAAAGGCAGGGAATTTAGAGTCTAACAAAGAAAGGCCATTGCTTTAATAAAAATGAAAGAGAACATATTATTTTTTTGTCATTCTCTGGTTTACTATCACTTTGTGTGATTTTTAATGTTTGTTTCTTGTAAGCATTTGCTACTTCAGCTATATGCCCTTTTTCATTTTTATCTTCAAGGACCCCCGAAAGACTTAAGCTTGGGTCACGAAGTTGTTACAGGAACCCGATTCACAGTCTCATCTGACTTAGCAAAAACACAAAGCAAAACAAAAACAATGACAAGAGTAACAATAATGCCAGGCAAAATATGTGAATTCAAGACATTGGACACCAGCCAGCAAAGGATAGTTATTCTTGAGAGGCAGGAAACAAATAAAATATTCAAGCTTAGTGCTTTAAGAGAGTTTTTAGGGCACAAAGAGCATATCTAATTGGTGAATTCTTTGAGTTGATGGAGTTGAGAGAGTCTTGAGACACCAAAAGCCCCCCAAGCCAAAATTTTTGCTGTTTCCAAATAAGATTACATTCTCAGATATGCCCAGTTGATTCCTGCTCATTGCGACAGTGTAGGACATAGTAGAATTGCCCATAGGGTTCCTAAGCCTGAACCTTTGCAGAAGCAAACTGCTGCCTCCTTTTCCTGTTTCCTGCAGGGTAGCGGGTAATTCCGACTGTGGACTTTTTGGTTGGTAGCTGAACTGGGCCTCCAGATGCTCCTTTGGGAGACCAAGGCAGCTAGAAATAGGGTAAAGTATCTAAGAGGAGCGAGCTGCACTGAATCGAAATCCCAGAGATTGCAAAATACGGATTAGTTTATGCATGTAAAAACAAATAAGTTAACGGTAAAATGATAGAAAAAATCAAACAGTCGAAATGTTAGTGTCAGATTTCATAGAAAATAATTTTTGTAGAGTTGACATTTCATTTTTTGTCTTAAAAAATGAAAGATTATTGACATATAATAAATACATGTATCGTACAATTCAGTGGCTTAAACACATTAAAAAGAGTTGCGTAAATATCACCACAATCAATTTCAGAATATTTTCTTCATTCTTGTACTCATTATTAGCTTCCCATTTCTACCCAACCTCCCCTGCCATAACTCTAAGAAACCAATGATCCAGTTACTGGCTCTATACATTCACCTGTCCTGAATTTCATATTAAAAAGTATATATATATCCCCCCCCCACAAAGAGCAAAAGAAAATAAAACCCTAACAACAGTAATAAAATAGAGAGAAACCTTAATGGAAAAGAAAGCAGAAATAAAAACTAGGAAAAAAAATAGAACAAATTTGAAATGGGTCAAAAGGGCTATCAAATGTTAAGGTGTTAAAATTTAACCTAATTTCAGATAGGACTTTTGACGCCTGGAAGTGTTAATAGACTCAGAAAACCACAGAGGCAGTTCTGCTCTGTCGCACAAGCTAGTGTGCTTCTCCCATGTGGACTTAGTTGACTTCTTGCTTAGATGGCTGCTTGTTTGAATAGAGGAAGCCTTTAAGACTCCAAACACTGTTCTCTTTGATAGCCAGGTACCATCTGCTTTCTTCACCACACTTTGCTGTAGCACCCTTATTTTCAGCGATCATTTCATTAAGGTGAGTATCCAGCAGGGCCCTGCTAAGTTCACAAAAATTAATTTTTCTTGAATTTGGGCTATAGTTAAATAGGAGCCCAGACTGCATCTGTTTGTCCTCAGGGTTTGTACATCTCAGGTTTACTTGGTGGTTGTAATATGAAAAAAATCACAGCCCTATAAGACCAACAGCATTAATAGCAGCAGTAAGCCAACCAGCAACCAAACAAACAGAATACACACATCCACACACCCAAAAAGAGAAAATGAAAGAAAAAACAAGCAAACCAGCAACAATAACAACAACAAAAATGCTACAAGCAGGAAAGCAAAAATCCAACTAAGCAAAGAAATACAGCATTGTCAATCAATTCTCTGGAGTATAAGTTGATTATACTATTGTTATTATCAATTTTCCCAATGACTCAGCACTTCAGAGACTCTTGAGGCTATGGGAGTACAGTCCACCTTGAGCCGCAACCCATGAGTTTTTGTTGTACACAGTTCAATCTCTCATTTAAATTGGCTCTACCCTGTCTTACAGGGCTACTAATAATTCCCATTGACTCAGTGCCCTTTAGTGAGTTGAGTGAGCGACATGTACTCTTTCTGATAGCAAGACTATGCACATTGACCAGAGAGGATTCTCCAAAGGCTTAATCCATGTGGAGATAGGGTTGACATTTCATAATGCTCAAAGTGGTCAGTAAATCCACTAGTCATAACTTAACGAAATATTTATCCCATTAATAACAGCTTCAAAATACATAAATCAAAATCTGCTAAAACTGCAAGAAAATATGTACAAATTTACAATCACAGCAAGAATTTCTAATAGTTATCTTTCAATAATTTATAAAGTGGGCAGAAAATTAGTAAAAGTATAGAAATTTGAAAAAAAAACACATTCAACTGATTAGACCTAATTGGATTTACAGAATACCCAACAACAGCAAAATGTACATTTAAAAAAGTACACCTGGAACATTTATTAAAATAGACTATATTCTGGGTCATAAAAACGTCCCAATAAATTTAAAGGGGTTCAAGTCATACAAAGAATGTTCTCTGGCTACAGTGGAATTAATTTGAGAATGTTTGCTGAAAATATCTTGGAAATTACTAATTATTTAAAGAGAAAATAAATCACTTCTAAATAACATCTAGGTCACAGAAGAAATTAGAAGGGAAATGGAAAATATTTTGAATTGAATGATAATGAAAACACAACTTTGCAGAATTTGTGGTTTGCCACTAACACAGGGCAACTTTTTAATTGTAAATGCTGGTGTTAGCAAGTAAGTAAGGTCTCAAACTAATGACACCAATTAAGAAACTAGAAAAAAAAACAAGACTAAAATAACTAGATGGAAGAAAATATCAAATAATAAAGATCAAAATGGAAATCAATAAAGTAGAAAATGGATTAGTAGAAAATCAGTGAAACAAAAAAGGTTGCTTTTAAAATAGATCAATAAATTGACAAAAATTTAGCTAGACTAATCAGGAAAAAAGTGAGACGAAAGCGATTGACTATAATCAGGAATGAGGAGAAATTGAAAAGCAGGGAATTATTCTCCAGGCCATTCTCTGAGGGCAGCTCTACCGAGATACCAAATCAGTGCTTGAGATTGATGAAATGTGGGGACTCTTTTTCATTTTGCTCATGTTTCATTATATTGGACATATATTCATATCTGTGTGTGGGATTTAATAGGTGGAGTTTCCTATGATACTGTTTTACAATAATATGTTAGTAAATTTCAGGGAAGGAAGTAAACATGCCCTTACTGTCCCCTCCCTTTATTTTTTAAACCAAACTCTTCCTGTTGAAATAACTGTCCCATCATTGCAGCCTTTACTGACTACCATCTCCTCTGGACTTCTGTAGTACTTATAACTTAGTAACAATCTTTCTTTCTTTCTTTCTTTCGCCCTTTACCCATTTGTATGTATCTAATTCCTTTCAAGTACTCGGTGGAATGTATTTGATTTCTCTAGTTTTAAAATGGAAAAGTTAAATTGGCTTATTAACACCAGGGTGATTTCTATCTCAGAAATTCTAGGATTCCATTCCCAAAATACCTTTGAGAAAAGGAACATTAGGTGGTATTATTTAGAGTTTTGTAGGAATAAACAACGCAGAGTAAAGTGGTAGGGTCAGTAAGGCAGAGAAATATAGTGACATTTTAAGATTTGTTTTCTCCTGCAGAAAGTCACACGCCTCCCTTGGAGTTGGTAATGCAGGTTTGGGAATTACATTTATCAAAATTCAGACCGGGTGGGATAGAGGTGGTTTAAGAGTTGGGCTGCTAACTGCAGTTTTGATGGTTCAAACCTACCACTCATTGGGAGAAAGGTGAGGCTGTCTGCTTCTTTAAAGATTTAAAGTCAGAAATCCTGTGGAACAATTCTACTTTGTCTTACAGGGTCACTATGAGTAGGATTCAACTTGAAGGCAGTGGGTTTTATTTTATATAATGCAGTGGGTAAGTTAGTTGTTAGACTAATAAATTGATCAGCAACCACCATAACCAAAGTGCCAAATTCATTGCCATCTATTAGATTCTCATTCAAAATGACCCTTGTAGGGGGTTTCCAGGGCTGTAAATCTTTATACATATTAATCTGATAGGCAAGGATCTGTCCTTGTAATAAATGGTACAGGGAATTCACCCCTAGCACCAATCTCTTCATACTCAGCGTAAGCAGCTTCATCATTTCAGACATCAGTGTGTAGAAATCAACAACTCATGGATTGCAGCTTGAATTTGGGCTATACTCACATAAACTGATATCAATAGAACCTAAAATTGTATGCCATTGGATACAGTATTGATGAATAAATTATCCATTCAGTCACCTTATTCCCCAATGTTCTTTTGTTTTTTGGGGGTTGGTTGGTTTGTTTTCATTGTTGTTGTTGGTTTTTGTTTTTGTCATAATATGATCACCAAAGTAAACCAGAATCATTCATAAACAGTGGACAAGCAGATGGATCTGGACGCCTACTTACTTCTAGCCCTAATCCAAGAAGTTTGTTCTTATTACATGGCCCTGCTCACCTTCATGGAGTGATTATGGAAGATAAGGGTGCTACAGAAAAGCAGACGGTGCCTGGCTATCAATTCAAATAGTCTGGGGTCTTAAAAAGCTCATATTCAAACAAGCAGCCATCTAAGTGAGATGTCTACATTGAAGAAGCTCACTTGACTGTGTGATCCAAAGATGACAATAACAAATAACAAAAATCCAAATAGGATGACATGAAAATGATCAGCTTAAGTTGTAAGCATCTGATTTGTAGAACAGTGAAAGCCCCAAATCCATCTGCTGAGTGTCTAGTCAAATAAAGTAAGTGTCTGGCAGGTCTCCTCTAGCCACAGGCAAGAGACCCTAACAGTTTTACTGTCAGAGATTATTGTAAACTTGATTATGGTGAATTGGACCAGGGTATAATATGATACTTGGTCAGTTGACCTCCCTCTTGACCCAACCTGGATTTGCTCAACTATTTCTTGCTTGTTCCAAGACAGAAATTTCTTCTCTGGCTTTTTAAATATTGTTGGTGGTATTTCTTTTTTACTCTTTATTTTCACTTTTATTTTATTACATTTCTTCATTCTTTTTCTTTATTACTGTTTCCGTTAGGTTTCCCAGTTAATGATGTGCAGATGGAATGGATACATAGAGATGGAATGGTTTATGGGGAAGGCGGGGAGGGTGAGAGGAATTGAACAAACAATGAATGCGAGTGTGTGTCAGGGAGGGAGCACTAGAACTCATTGTGATGATGTAGATACAGTTCTTTAAAAAAGCGATTGTGATAGTTACATAATCTGGTGTCAACTTGAGCCTATTTAAAAAAAGCATTTTATTGGGGGCTTGTACAACCCTTATCACAATACATACATCTATTCATTGTGCCAAGCACATTTGTAAATTTGTTGCCATCATCGTTCTCAAAACGTTTTCCTTCCACTTGAGTCCTTGGTACCAGCTCCTCATTTCCCCCCTTCCCTCCTCCACCTTCTCTCCCTCATGAACTCTCGGTAATTTATAAATCATTATTATTTTTTTCATGTCTTACACTGACCGATGTTTCCCTTCGCCCACTTTTCTGTTGTCTGCCCCCTAGGGAGGGGATTATATGTAGGTCATAGGGATTGGTTCCTCCTTTCTCCCCCCCACCTTTCCCCTACCCTCCTGGTATCACTACTTCAACTTGAGACTAATAAGATTGAAGGGGTAGAGTTTAGCCTGTCAATCAGGTCACAACTTGATGACATAATTTGAAAGCACTATGGAGATAAAGAGCTCACTGGAGGCCAGATCCACACTCTGTGCTTCTTCTTCCTGCTGACAAGACACATGGAGGTATGCTGATGGAACCAGAGCCTTGGAGCTGGAGAAGCCACACGGAGAGCCCTGCCAGCACTGAGATGCTACCACCATCACTGGATCTACAAGACTTTCTACCCACTGACTTGTGTGATCTTCCTGCATTTGGCTTCATTGCGTGTGTTGCATTCAGCTTCATTGCTTGTGTATACTGAAAAGGTATAGACTGGTATTGGACATATGGGCTAACATCGGACTGTGGACTTGATCTGGACAGGTTTGGGATGTTTTATCCATATACAATTGCTCTTTTACATAAAGCTCTTTCTTATACACCATTAAGTGTCTATGAATTTGTTTCTCTAGGCCACCTGGACTAACAAAGCAATTTAACTATGCCAGTGTTATGCTATGTGAATATTTTGTCAAGAAAATTATTCAAACAAACAAACAGAAAAACCCAGGACCAATGGTTACTATGAGTGAAGAAGGAAGAGTTTTTGCTTAAGGGCCCTTGAGTTTATGTTAATAGTAGTGGAGTAATTTGGAAAATGATATCAATAATGGTTGTACAACATGAAAAGTATAATCAATGACATGGAATTATATATGCAGAAATTATTGAATTGGAGAACATTTTGTTGTGCATATTTTTGCCACAATTAAAAATAATTACATGAAAAGTAATGAGTATAGAGGGTACTGTGGGATACTAACACTGAGCGAAATAGAACTGGAACTTATTACCTGACTGGTACAGAGGGAATCTGGAAGGCCAGTGTTCCACAGTAGGAAAGCCACCACTTTGGTGGTTGGAGATATAGTCCGAGTACATTTTTCTGCGGTAATCTGTCATTTCCACAGTTTCCCCCCTTAAAGCTGTGCTGCGTTGAGGTAAGTAAATGGTTGATTCTATCTCCCTATAGTAACAGACATTCGTATTGGCTCTATTCTCTTTCTGCCATGGCATCCAGCCCCTCTCATACCTTTTTCCAATAAGAGAAGGGCATTGGGGAATTTTATTCCCCGTGCCTGAATTCTAAATGTTTGCCATAAGCCTGAACTTTTGGCTATATTAATTTGGTTGTTAATTTTGCCTCGACAGCCACTTCACCTCTATGGCTCTTTTGAATTTGATATATAAAACAAAAGGGGGAATTGTGGGATTATAAAGAGACTTTTCCCTCAGCTTTGTCTCCCTCAAAGATATGGCAAACATTAGAGGCTATTTGCCAGCACATGGTGGGAGGTCAGATGCTTAGAGATATTCTCCCTGAAGGCAATCAGTAGCCAGACTACAGTCTGTTCCCACCACAGGTAGGGCCTACTCCCTGCTGTTAAGGACCATGGGCTACTTCTCACTAAAGGCTTGTGACCATCAGTTTGGTCCCTGTAGGTGGGGTTTATACTTTACTGATAATGGTTTCCATGGAGAGCCAGAAAACAGGTCAAACCTGCTTGGTGACATCCAAAGTTAAGCTGCCATTCTGAATCTAGGATCTGTCCATCTTGTCACATGTGTACCCCCAATCCCTCCCCTTCCTATTGCGTGTGTACCCCTAGATTGTCTTCCTCTCATTACTGTATTGCCTGTAGTACAACCCTTTCCTGTGACATATGTCTTTACCTGTAATTAGGGGCTTGCATGCTCCCCAAAGATATATAAACTTGGTTAGCAATAAATCACCTTGCCTCGCCTCGCCTCACCTCTCCTCTTGCTCTTGCTCTTGGCCCACGCTGTGCAGGAACCTGGCAGCTAAGGTCATGGCCATCCAGGAGGTGAGCATGCTACCATGAAATGTGTCTAACTTGTTTATTTGACTCTCCCATATCTCTATGACTTTATTATAATCTTTGTATCTTAACTACAATTGCACCTGTCAAATCCACGACTAGTTGTGGGGGGCTGGCCTTTCCCCCACAAGGTACCCCCCCCAAAAAAAGCAGAAAATGCCCTCCTCTAGATGGGTATTGTACACATTTTTCCAAGCAACTCACTCTGAGTTAGTGCACCCAGTGGCGTCACCTGGGAAGGTTCTCTCTGGTCACAACGAAGTCTTTTGTAAAAGCAGTTTCACTTGAACCTTGTTTTTTATGATGGCTATTTTAGAGAACTTTGTGAGGCTGTGAAATTTTGTTTCCTGCCTGGGAAAAATGCCACAGATACTCTTGTGATGTTGAAGACAGCTTACAATACCAACACTATGGGAAAAACTCAAGTCTATGAGTGGTTTTCTCGTTTCAAAAAAAAGGTGAAATGTCGATTGATGACTACCTTGTTCAGGATGTTTGTTAATTTCCCTAAAGGACGAAAATGTGGACTCAGACTCATTGCATGTGGAGTTCGTTACACCATATTTCAGACTGTTAATCAAGCTTTCTATTTAGAGGTTCTGAAAAGATTGCCTAACAGTGTGCAACAAAATAGACCTGATTTGTGGCAGACGGGGACTGGTTTTGCCACCATGGTAATGCAGCTGCTCATGCAGCCATCTCAGTGTGCCAGTTTTTGGCAAAAAGCAGCATGCCCCTCTTGCCCTGAGTCACCTGGCCTGGCTCCATGGGACTTCTTGTTGTTCCCATGAATGAGGAGGGATATGAAAGTATAGTGATTTGACAATGGAGAAGAGGTGAAGAGAAAAACGAGGGAGGTGCTGTCAGCCATCCAAACAGATGAGCTTGAAAGGTGTTTCCAAGATTGGAATAGCAGATTTGACAAATGTATTAAGTGTAATGCAGAGTACTTTGAAAGTAATAAAGTTGTTTCATTAAAAAAAACAAAACAAAACCATAGCCTGGGTGGAGAGGATTCTGGGTGTTTGTTTTTTTTTTGGTACCCCCACATAAAAAAGAAGAAAATGTTCTAACTTTGATTGTGCTAATGATTGTATAACTCTCTTTGATATGATTGAAATATTGAATTATATGATGTGGATGAAGTACCAATAAAACTTTTCAAAAGAAATAAAAAAAGATAAGCTTGTGCCGAAAAGAGCTAAGCATCCCTCATGGAATTTCTTATGTTATCAGCCCAGTTCTGGAAATTCATGGGAACTCAGACATAACAAGAATATTTTCAAGAGTGAAGCAGTAAAAAAGAGTAGGTTTTGGGTGCAAAAAAAAAGTAGGTTTTGATTTTTTGTGTGTTCTGACTGCACTCGTACTAGTCAGTCTTAAGCCATCATAATCTCAGGGAAGTCACAATGTGAAGGATTTATAAAGATTAGTACAAGTTAGAGGTTAGTTAGTATGAGACTGTGTCTCTGGCAAAGTAAGCCTATGTGTAAGAGAAAGAAATGCAGCATAGTCATTTCCACCCTCTGATCAAAGCAGTGTAATTCAGAAATTATCCCAGATGGTTCACCACTGAAAACATTTTATGATTTTTCTAGTGTAATTTCCCCCCCAGGTTTTGTGAGATTTTTTGTGGCATGATAGTAAGTTTTTCACTTTTTGTTGGGTAGAGAAATGTGTATCAATTTGTGAGAGAAATTTAGAATTCAGTTGTTTTTGGATGGGAAGTTAGGTTAGGACAGTGAGTGGAACAGCATTCTCTTACTTCCAACCTTGGTCTTCCTCTCTCAGTTGGTGACTATGTAGCTTTCTGCTGTTGCTTTGTAATGTCTTTGATCTTTCTTGGTTAGTTTTGTTGATTGAGTATGGGCAGAGGTGAATGTACTGTATAATCTTGGTTATGTATGTCTTTTTAGCTTATTAATACTTTGGATTTCTAAGTATAAGGCAATTATAGTACAAGTTGCTAAAGTAATATAAAAGGCTTTTAAACGTTTTATGAAGTGAATTTAGTAACTTCTATATACCTATTAAGCAGGTGGGGAAAAATGAGGAAAATCCCACTTGAAATAATAATTATTTTCCAGTGAAAGTTATAAAATAAATGGAATCATCAGAAATACAAAGGTAAGTTAAAAAAGTATTGCTACAAATCATGGAACCCGTTATTAAACACAAATATCTAGTGTGAAGCTATTTATTGTTTCTCAACATATTTTCCAGTTTGGTCTAAATACTGCTGAGAGTAGTGTTTCCATCTCTCTAATTCTCCCCCCCAGATTCTGTGCTCTGATTTAAACCATGTTGAAACAGCAGTTGTAGCATCCTTGAGGGACTGGAGTTCCTTTGCAATTTTTTTTTAAGTATTGGGAACAAAAACAAAGCTGAAGGGGCACGATCAGGGCTGCAGGGCAGATGGAGTCAGACTTTCCCAAGAAATTCTCACAGGACAGCTGTGCATTGTTGTCATGGGAAAAAAATCCCATTGCACAACTTTGTTGACCTTTTTCTCACCAGGGTAGTTTTCAGTTTTCTTAAAATTTCTTCATAAATCCTCATGATTATCTTGGACCCTTTGAGAAAATTTATCAAGATTACCCCCTTTGGAATCTACAAAGACAGTCTCTCTAATGTTATGAGCTGACCTCTCTGTTTTGAATTTTACTGGCCCAGCAGAGTCCTCAGATGATTCCATCTTTACTTTGAAGGCACCCTGATGTGCCTTACTGAATGTATTACTGAGAGATCTAATATGCAGCCTCGTGGAGACATTTATAAACACTTTTATTTGCAGTAAACCCATGCATGCATGAACTGGAACTCCAGTAGCTCTATTTTTAACTTTGCATATACCTACATTTAAAGTACATGTAAACATGTACTCTGATAGTGAAGCTTTAGATGACAGTGCGTGACAACTGTAGTTGTGAAAGGTTTCTGGGTCCCATGGATTATCCCTGGGAATGGGGATGGCTTTTCTAGGGAGAGAATTAGAGTTGTCAGTATGGGTCTTTACTTTTTTCCTTTCTTTCTTTATGGAAACATCTTGTTGCTATTGTGAGGTGCCATTGAATTGGTTCCGATCCACTGAGCCTTTATGCACAAGAAATGAAAAACTGCACTGCCGTGCACCATCCTCAAAATTGGTCCTATGCTTGAGCACATTCTTGCAGCCATGGTGTCAGTCCATCTCTTTGAGAGCCTTCCTCTTTTTTACTGGCCCTCCGCTTTGAAAAACATGATGTCCTTTTCAAGAACTGGTCTTTCCTGACATGTCCAAAGTATGTAAGAAGCCTGGCCATCCTTGCCTTTAAGGAGCACACTCATCTTCCAAGACAGATTGGTTTGGCCTTTTATTAGTCCATGGCCATGGAGTCCCAGGGAAAGTACCATGGCAACAGCTTACTATTTCCCAAACCTGCCAGTCAATTTTAGCAAAGTGATGAATGTTTTTAAGCAACTGAAGCTCCTGATATAGTTGATGAAAAAAAATCTTAATTCTTTTACCATAAAATTTTTTTACCTCAGGTTTTCTCTTCCTCATTATTTCTTTCTTCTTCAGCAATTCTTGCTCTTCAAAAGCCATTAAGTCTTGAATTGCCCATTCTTCTCCTTCATTATCTATGAGCTGGCAGTATCAAGTTCTAAAGGCATCCTTCATCATTCATTCTAATTCATACGGACAATTTTGCCATACGGACAATTTTGCCACTGATCTCTTTCTTCCTTCATCTTATCCGGATCAAGTGCTTGGAGTGTGTTTACTTAATGTAGCCATTTCCCCCATATCCTCTGCATGCATTTCCCCTTAGCTTCTTCCCAGGAAGATGCAATGTTTCAGGTACACTGACGGCCATGAGTGCGATCATAACTTGAATACAACATAAGCCAGGACTACCTGTATAGGAAGTTCCTGCTTCTCTCAACACTTTAAAATAATCACAGGTAGCAATGATGAAACATACAACTTTTGTCTAGTTCTTAAATTCTTCCTCCACCGCACTATCATGATCCCAATTTTACCTTGCAATTTTACCTTACTATCTGCCTAGACCAGAGGATGTACACTGGTACAGATAGGAACTGGAAACACAGGGAATCCAGGATGGATGATCCCTTCAGGACCAGTGGTGAGAGTGACGATACCAGGAGGGTGGAGGGAAGATGGGATAGAAAGGGGGAACCGATTACAAGGATCTACATATAACCTCCTCCCTGGGAGACGGACAGCAGAAAAGTAGGTGAAGGGAGATGGTGGACAGTATAAGACATGACATAATAATAATAATTTATAAATTATCAAGGGCTCATGAGGGAGGGGGGAGGGGGAGAGAGGGGGAAATTGAGGAGCCTATATCAAGGGCTCAAGTAGAAAGCAAATATTTTGAGAATGATGATGGCAATAAATGTACAAATGTGCTTGACACAAAGGATATATGTATGGATTGTGATAAGAGTTGTATGAGCCCCCAATAAAATGATTTAAAAAATCACAGGTGTCATAAAGATAAGGTACAGGTGTATAGATCCATTTTCATATGCTGAAAGGGACAGAATTAACTTTTAATTTTTTTCCTTATAAATCTAATTTTGAGATTTATGCAATTATTTTTGCATTCTGAAATATTCCCCCTCCCCCCTGGAAAGATGAAGAGGCCTTTGACTAAACTAGTTCTCAGCGCACTAGGGGGCCAGGAAGTTGATGTGGTAAAGATAATGGGGGTAGCATTTTTCTAAAGAATTCTTGCCCTTTATATTATCTTAAAAGGAACATTTTCGCTAAGCCTTAGCTTAGATTTTTGAGTTCATTGATACAGGAGAGATCAATGGATTGTTTTTAATTTTTATATTTTTTAAATGTATCTTCATTGTTTTATAATTCTGCCACAAGGGCATATAAAAAGGAGAGGGCCACTTCTAACCCCTAGCTCTGAAGTCAAGATTGATAACTATATTTTGTTCCGTGTAGAGTTAAAAGGTGGGAGGATGGCGCAGGATTGGACAGTGTTTCGATCTGTTATACATAGGGTCACTATGAGTCAGAACAGACTCGACAGCACCAACAACAGGTATCAAAGATAAATTGATTTCTGAATGAAAATTCAGTGTTAACTGGGAAGAATGAAGTACTTGAGTGATCTGGATTCTCTCAATCAGAATAAAGGAAAATAACCATCCACTGCCATCATGTCAGTTTCAATTCATAGCAGTCCTATAGGAGAGAGTAGAATTGCTCCTTAGGGTTTCTGAGATGGTAAATATTTATGGGAGTAGACAGCCTCATCTTTCTACCTTGGAGTGGCTGCTGGTTAGCAGCCCAATGCTTAACTCACCATGCAAGTAGGGCCCCTTAAGGAAAATACGGAGTCTAAAAAAGTGCTCTGCCAACTAAATATGCATTTATTTGTCCGTGGAGGTAGCATTCAGTGTGGAGTTCTGCTTCAAGTTGAGTTGAAGAAAACGAAAATAAATATCTAGTAGACAGCAACAGTGTGGCCATTAAGGAGCGTTATTTGAACCCTAACACTCTCTTGGTTATTCACAGGCATTGCTCCTTCCAGCCTGAAATGCACTCTTCTGTTGCCTTCCACCGAACCCCAATCCCCTGGTGTTCCTTCTACCTCCCTGAACACCTGTTCCCCTTCCACTTGGTAGTCACATCCGCCTCTACCTCATCCTTCAAGATCTTACCCTGGCTAGGAAAGAAGGAATGGAAACAAGAAAGACGGGGAGGAAGTGGAATAAGCGATATCACATAGTGAGGATTGCAATCGATGATATGAAACAAAATGTGTATGAATTGTGGAATGGAAAACTGATCTGCTGTGTAAACCTTCACTCAATTCACAATAAAATGTTAAGCAACAGAGGAAAATTTTTTTCTATGAAGACTTACATAGTAATATCTTTATATTCTTGGAAACATACAGCCTACATAGTGCACTTTTTTTCTCTTTCTAAATCTATCATTAGATATAAAAAGTAACTCATTTTGAAAATGCCCTTAGGCCTCTGTGATGATTTGGCATGGAGAGTGGAGGGGCTGTGGTGACAACAAAGAGAGCTAATTTTTCTTCTCTGTGGTTGGATGTGGCAAAGGTTATAAAGAAGAGGGAATCAAAATGACTTCTGGGGAGGGGTCTTTGTAATTTCAAGAGTTCTACTCTATATTTTCCCCTCTGAAATTCTAGTTTTCTTACCATATATACTCGTGTACAAGCTGAGTGTTTCAGCACAAAAAATGTGCCGAAAAACTGGAGTTCGGCTTATACACGGGCCAATGTTAGCCCAGTGAGGTGTAATATCTCGCTGCCCCCCCCACACCCCTCCCCCCCAGGTAATGGGTGATTGCAATTTCTTCAAAGCCCCGCTGACACTGCAGGTTTTTGAATGTTTGTTTACTCACATCTAACCAATCAGAGCCGTCCTATGACGTGTATCTTTGAATAAGCCCTTTAAAGACCTGTGTGTGTGAAGGATGTGGCATGAATGGATGTCATCTGGTCAAGCCCGACTAACAAAAGGAGGAAATCTCATGAAGCCTGACATAGAGTTAATAGCAAAGTGGGTTCGAGATGCATGGGAAGACATTCCAGAAGACATGGTGTGACATGCCTTCCAGAAATGTAGTATTAGTAATGCTGTGGATGGCAGTGAAGACTGCGCTTTGTATGAAAATGACAGCATTGGTGGTGATGACGGCGATCTCAGTGAGGACAGCATCTGTGATGACCTCACACCAGCTGCAGCTCTGCACTGGGATACAGATGAGATGAATCCAGTTTTGAAGGATTTTAACTCTTTACATTTTAGCTTGGTTGCTGATTGAGCTCAGGGAATAGTACTCTTAAGGTATCATTGTTGATACCTTATTGTTTTTGTTGAACCTATTTTCCACTTACTGTGCTGGTTTACTAATGTTAAATGACTTGTCCTTTTATTTATGTTTTTTATTTAAAATAAATATTTAACTATATTACCCCACTGATGTCTCAATTTTTAGTAATTTTATTTTCATTTGTTTTGATTATTAAAACTCACCAATAGCATCTGCATTTTTCACCCTAGGCTTATACTCGAGTCAACCAGTTTTCCTGGTTTCCCAGGTAATAATTAGGTACCTCGGCTTATACTCGGGTCGGCTTATATTCGAGTATATATGATAGTTTAATTATATTGGGATTTAGCATAGATTTTCTTACAAATAACTGTTAATATTCTCTATATAAATAGAATTTGACATAGCATTTATTATACTTTTTCTGTGTTTACAATTTGGTAAATAAAATCAATTGTGCATTTTGGCCTTTTAGAATGGTGTTGTTCACATAGCTTATTTATTATAGAGCTTAACATTTTTTAAATTACTTAAAATTCTCTAACATTTCTTTAAAACTGACAGATATCTTTAGGTCACTCATTAAATTAAAAAGACTGATTAGAAGCATTACTAAGTGGTTAAAGGCTGGTCTTCTAGGTGAAAGTTTGAGCCCACTTGGAAGAAGCTCCCTGTAATACAGGCCTGGTGTCTTGAGAACTCCTGTGACTAGTTTTAGTGTATATACATGGGGTTACCAGGAGTCTGAATCAGTTGAGTGGCAGCTAACAAGACTATGCTATCACAATCTGTACATAGTTTTTTTTTTTTTTAAACATTTTATTAGGGGCTCATACAACTCTTATCACAATCCATACATATACATACATCAATTGTATAAAGCACAGCCATACATTCTTTGCCCTAATCATTTTCTTTTTTTTCCTTCTCTTTTCTGTACATAGTTTTAAGTTAACTTTCAACATTGTTTTTCAACAAATAGTTGATAGTTCACTCTGCAGTCATTGCTAAGTATTTGGCAGTGTATAACTATAAATAGGAATAGATGTGTTCTCCTCTCTCTTAGAACATTGAGTGCAGAGGGGCAGATGGAGTATTACAAGCGTGTAATTTAAAAACCTTAAAACATAACAAATTAAAAAAATAATGAATGATACATGTACTAAGAGATACATACAGTATTATGAGACAAGACTATATTTTGCACAAAAGGGAACATGCAAATTCTAATGGTTTGTGGGACAGCCTGTGCTGAAGTACTGTTTGTAGTTCCTGAAGAATGTAATTGATAACAGCTATGAAGTGGGGACATGGTTTTTCTTTGATTATATAATTTCTGACAGTTTGTTTTGAGTCTGACCCTAGATGTCTCTACCACCTTCCTTCAGTCCCTTTCTGTCCTTGTGGGTCTTTTGACAGTTACTTCTTTATCAGTCACAGTATTCGTTCCTCATAGAAGCCCTCTTTCCACCTTTGAATAACCATGTAGCTTACAGTGTTCTCCTCTCCTCCAAGCTAGTGACTTTCCACTAAGAAGATAGGCATTACAGTGTAATTTGTTTTAACACTTGATTTTAATCCTTTAAGCAGTGAAATTAACCTCTTTGTTTTCTTATGTGAAAATTTAGAAGGGTATTTGCCTACAGTTTTATCTCTAGAAAGTGATTAAAATATTATTGGGGATGATTTAATATTGTAGAAAGGCAACTTAAAATGGGAAGGAAAGAAAAAAAGGAAGGCCCACCCTTTATTGCACATTTAAGACAGAAATATTCCCTCTTTTGTTTGTAAAATTCTGATCCTACTTGAAAGTAAACAGGGCAACAATATGTAGTATGCACGTTTGCACTCTTGTTTCCATAACCCTTTTCTCATGAAAGTGGCCTGACCCCTCTTTTGATGTCTAATGCCTTTCTTCTTGATTCGTACTCTACTGTAACAACTTGACATGATTAAATAGTCGTTTTTCTTCATCAATTTATCGATCACAGTGTAATGGAGGGTCTGTCTCTTCTTCCACCATCTTTTATGGCACAGATATTAATACTTAGAGATTGACACCTGAATATTGACTTAAATATGTGGTATTAATTCACCTGGGCTTTACTTGTATGCATACCAACCTTGGGCAATAGTTGGATTGTTCTTTCAATTAACATTCGTTCCTGATCCTGATAATTTTACTCTGATACTGTGTTTTTACAGGGGAGAGTTTAAAGGGAGAAGAAATATGTGTTCCTTGCACTTTTTAAAAAGGTTTTTACTCTCGCTCTCTGGGAAATGACAGAATAATGTTTATAATAAAAATATGATGGTGGTTGCTCAAAAGGTAGACATGTGAATGGAGAATAAATCACTTTCTCTCACTAAAAGCTCATTATTTTTATCTGTACTTATTATCATTTCCCCTTAAGTATTACACAAGACACTTGAGAGCAATTAATGAAACTTGGTTTACTATCTGGTGATTATTTTTATATCCTGTAAGCTCTTCTCTCCCCCAGTAACTATTGAAAATGGAAACAACGGTTTGGAGAAAATCTTGCTTTGGGAGTGAGAATCAAAGTCTGATTCTGGCTTTATTTTGAGTATGTAGTCTAGACTAACAAGTGATATTAAAAATGATCTAGCATGAAAGTGAGACAGGAGGAAAGCAAAAGGAAATAGAAGAAAGAATTAGAAGACAAAAGGCATTTATAGAGGTATAAATATAGGCATGTACATAAGTAAATATGTTAATATATTATGGTAGGGATATTGGTCTATGTATATATACTTATATGTTAAATATAAAGGTTGCAGATGGATATTGGGCCTCTATTCAAGTCCTGCCTCAATGCAAGAACATTTTGTTTTAATAACCTGGCATTCTGTGATGATTACCTTCCCCGACACGATCGCTGAAGATAAAATGGGTGCATAAGCAAATGTGGTGAAGAAAGCTGATGGTGCCTGGCTATTAGAAGATATAGCATCTGAGGTCTTAAAAGCTTGTAGTTAAACAAGCAGCCATCTAGCAGAGAAGCAACAAAGCCCACATGGAAGAAACAAACCAGCCTGTGTGATCACGAGGTATTGATGGGATCAGGTATCAGGCATCAGAAGATCCAAAACAAATGATCATATTAATTCAAACGAGGTAGGTCATATTAATTCAAACGAGGTGGGTCAGAGTGGAGACCCAAAGCCCATCTGTAGACAATTGGACATCCCTCACAAAAGGGGTAACAAGGAAGGGATGAGCCAGCCAGAGTGCAGCATAGCACTGACGAAACACACAACATTCTTCTTGTTCTTTAATGCTTCCTCCACACCACTATCATGACCCCAGTTCTACCTTAAAAATCCACCTGCTACAGATAAGAGCTCTCAACAAATGAAATCCGAACAATAATGGGAGTAGTGATACCATGAGGGCAGGGGGGAAATGGGAGAAGTTGGAACGATCACAATGATGGATGTATAATTCTCCCCCACCCCCCAGGGGGATGAACAACAGAAAAGTGGATGAAGAGAGACAGTGGATGGTATAAGATATAAAAAGAATAGTAAGTTATAATATAAAGGGGTTCGGGGGGGGCAGATCTGATACCAAGGACTCAAGTAGAAAGGAAATGCTTTGAAAACCATGATGGCAATGCATGTACATATGTGCTTGATAAACTTGATGTATGGATTGTTATAAGAGTCATTCTTCACAGTGCATGAATTATGATGTCTGTTCTGATTATTTCATTTTCAGTGTATAGTTTCTGTCCCCCTTTACATTTTCATCTGTATTTTAAAGTAGTTGTTGAGTGCCTGGTCTCATAAACATGATTAAAAAAAAAAGTTTTCCCTCAGCACCAATATTGGGAGTAGCCATACCAGGAGGGGAGGGTGAAGGAAGGGGGAGATAGGGGAAACCGATCACAGTGATCTACCTATAACCTCCTCCCAGAGGGATGGACAACAGAAAAGTCGGTGAAGGGAGACACATCGGTCAGTGTAAGACATGAAAAAATAATAGTTTATAAATTATCGAGGGTTCATGAGGCAGGGAAGCTGGGGGAGGGAGGAGGAAAAATGAACTGATACCAAGGGCTCAAGTAGAAAGCAAAGGTTTTGAGAATGATGAAGGCAGTAAATGTACAAATGTGCTTGACACAATGTATGTATGTATGGATTGTGATGAGTTGTATGATCCCCAATAAAATGATTAAGAAAAATTTTATTGGCATATAAATCCCATATCATTCATTCAATAGTTTAACCATATTAAAATATTGTGGTTCAAGGTTTAAAGAGTATGTGAAGGCAGTTGTCTCAGAAGATTCTCTATTATTAACCGGTCTAGTGAATCTGGATTTAAAAAAATTGAAGTTCAGTTTCACATTTTCATCCCATTAGTTCAGTACTCTTTTCTTGTAGCCCGGGTCAAAACTGGGTACCACCTGTTTTTTTTCTGGCCTCAGGATAGACTAGGCCCTGGTTTGTGTAAACTTGTTTTTTCTCTGAGTTTTGAGTGAGTCATTTGAGCTGAAAGGAAATTGGTTTGTGAATTAGGATCAGGACAAAGCTGGTTCCCATGAGGAAATAAATCACAGACCTCCAACCATTTCTGACACCGGACAACCCTCCTCCTTGACATTCTCCTCTTGTCTGTCAGGTTTGATAATTCATTGCAGGAGCCAAACAGAACACACAGATTGTACTCAGAGTTATGTCATTTACTAGGGAATTAACCGACTGCACCTTAAGATCAGGTTAGGAAGCATATAGGCAAGATTTGGAAGGCTCCCTCAAAATGGAAAAGAAAGCACATCCTCCCTTCTTCAGCGTATGGCAGCCTTTTCAATTCCTTTTGGCTCCGTGTGCCCCATCCTCGGCCCCCTCAGGACAGACCTCCTGTTGGGTATTAGCCCTGGGCCCTCATGTCCTTAAGGTCACGGTTCTCTGTACGTCTGTATCTCCTGCTTGCAAAAGCAGGTCAGGACTGCCTTTGGCCTCTCCACTGTTAACTGGCTCAGCTCATAGTCAGGGTACAGCAACTTTGTTTAGCTCCCTCAGCTACTTTCCGAACAACAGCAGGTTTTTGCTATCAATGCTGGCAATTTCTTTAGGAGGTTCTCTGTAGGAGGTTCCTTACCTCCTCTTTTCTGCTGTTTCTTGCCTCTGAAAAAGCTTGGTTTTGTTTTTGCTTATTTATGTAAAATTGTTGTCAGTTTCAAGGCATGGCCCTCCTAACAGGACCACAAACTGACCAATCCTATTGCCTGGTTTTACATTCCAGTATTTTCTTAGCAAATCAACTAGTTTCACTACTGCAAGGTGCATAAAATAGACCAATCACAAGACTGATTGCAGTTCAGAATCAGACAAAGAGTATCAAACCATCAAGTTGTTTAGAGCCTACCTAGGAAATATCAGTCAACTGAGACAGAACTAACCCTCTGTGGCAATGAACAATGCAAAAAGCACCATAAAGGAACTAACTTCATCAAGTTGGACATGGCAGCTATCATGATGGACACATTCTGGTGACTCTACTGAGCATATAAATAATTACTCATTTGATACTAGTGTTTATGAATCCATCTAGTTTATCAAAGAAGGGACTCATATGAGCAGTTTCAAAGTTTACACCCTGATCTTTTGAGTATTTATTTTAGTTTGATAATTTTTCAGAAATCTGCTTTGATGAGTTTCAAATCTATCTTCAGGTTTTTTAGGATATTTATATGCTTATTTGGGAGAAATATGAGTGTGATAGTCTGGGTACTTTAGAGAAACAAATTCACAGAAACTCATGTATAAGGGAGAGTTTTATTTAAATGGTAAGTGCACATCAAGAAAAGATCCCAACCCAGTGCTGCCCAAACCCACAAGTCGAACATTAACCTCTATGTCTGACACCAATCCACAAAGTCCTCCTCCATCTCACAAAACACACACTATGATGCCAACTGCAGGAGAAGAGCCAAATCAGTGAAAGTGTAAGCATCTCAGTGGTAGCAGGGATCTCCACACCCAGCACCCAGGGCTGCATTGGGGTAGGTCCATGTGGCTTCTTGGGGATGTCTTGCAGGAAGTGAGCCTTGCCAGCTGAAGCAAGGAACTGGCTAAGGCAACTGCACTCTGGTCCGGCCATCACAAAGCAAGAGACCCGGGAACTCGAAAGGCAGGGCTCATCGAGCCATTTATCCCTCCGTCCTTCAATTAACCCCACATGTGTTTATCAGCCAGGTTGGCACAATAAACGAATCACCTCAATGAGGTAATCTGCTTCCATGAAGGTATACAGCCTTGGAAACCCATGGGATAGTTCTTTGTTTGGTTTGCTCACAATGAGCTAAAATCAACTTGACAGCAGTGGGTATGTGCTTTTTAATGATCTTGAGCACTCAGTTGTTAGATTTAAGATGACATCATTATATGACCCAGTTTTAGATTAGTAGTTTCTGTTTAGGAAGAAGTGGAAGGAGTTATTCTTTTTTTAGGATTCTAAATGGACTGGAAAATATTCTTTATCATTCTGTGTTTTTCATTTATAGAAAATAAAAAGTAATGCCCATGCTATTTAGTTATTTTTATGGATGAGCCTTAACAAAAAACAGTAGTTCCTAAAGTTTATTGCTATGCTAGGAATATGTAATTATCTGGGTGTGGAGATTTCTATTTTTGTGTTGCTCATAGAGCTTCATTTAATTCACAGTCCAAAGTGATCACTATGTGATTAGAAGTGTCTCTATGTTAACTATTTTTGTCGTTTTTTTCTATTCTAGTTTATTGTTTTAACTATTTTATGTGAGAGATTTATATTTTTTTCGTTTTCAGATTTTTCAGCTGCTGAGAGTATAGCTAGCCTGAGCTAAACTCCAACAATTATTTTCATTTTTAAAATCATTTTATTAGGGCTCATACAACTCATATCACAATCCATACATACATCAATTGTGTAAAGCACACTTGTACATTCATTGCCCTCATCATTCTCAAAACATTTGCCCTCCACTTAAGCCCCTGGCATCAGCTTCTCATCTCCCCCCCTCCCTTCCTGCTGTCCCCTCCCTCATGAACCCTTGATAATTTATAAATTATTATTTTGTCATTTCTTACATTGTCCGATGTCTCCCTTCACCCACTCTTCTGTTGTCCGTCCCCCAGGGAGGAAGTCACATGTAGATCCTTGTAATCCGTTACCCCTTTCTAACCCACCCTCCTTTTGCCCTCCCAGTATCGCCACTCACTCTGGTCCCTGAAGGGATCATCCGCTCTGGATTCCTGGGTGTTTCGGTTCCTATCTGTACTAGTCTAAATCCTCTGGTCTAGCCAGATTTGTAGGGTAGGATTGGGATCATGATAGTGGAGGGGGGAGGGAAACATTTAGGAAATAGAGGAAAGTTGTATTTTTCATCGTTGCTACATTGCACCCTGACTGGCTCGTCTCCTCCCTGATACCCTTCTGTAAAGGGGATGTCCAGTAGCTTACAAATGGGCTTTGGGTCTCCACCCCGCACTCCCCACTTCATTCACTGTGTTAAGATTTTTTCTTCTGATGAACCTGATACCTGATCCCTTTGAAAACTCGTGATCGCACAAGTTGATGTGCTTCTTTCATGTGGGCTTTGTTGCTTCTGAACTAGATGGTCGCTTATTTACCTTCAAGCCTTTAAGATCCCAGATGCTATATATTTTGATAACCAGCACCATCAGCTTTCTTTGCCACATTTGCTTATGCATCCATTCGTCTTCAGCAATTGTGTCATGGAGGTGAGCACACAATAATATGATTTTTTGTTGTTTGATGGCTGATAACTGATCCCTTCGGCACCTCGTGATCGCACAGGCTGGTGTGCTTCTTCCATGTGGGCTGTGTTGCTTCTGAGCTAGATGGACGCTTGATTGCTTTCAAGCCTTTAAGACCCAGACGCTCTATCTTTTGATAGCCGGTCACCATCAGCTTTCTTCACCACATTTGCTTATTCACCCATTTTGTGTTCAGCAGTTGTGTCGGGAAGGTGAGCATCATAGATTCCCAATTTAATAGAAAATATTCTTGCATTGAGGGAGTACTGGAGTGGAGGCCCAATGTCCTTCTACCTTAATATTAAACCTATACATGTATGCACATAGATCTATTTCCCCATCCTCATATATAAGTATATTTGCATATGTACATGCTTTTATCTAGACCTCTATAAATGCCCTTTGCCTCCCAGCTCTTTCTTTTATTTCCTTTGACTTTCCTCCTGTCCCACTATCATGCTCAGTTCCCACCTGGGTTTCAGCAATTCCTCTTGGTTACATTACCCTTGATCATGCCCTCCCAGGCTTCCCACACCTTTCTCAACACCGATTTGTATCACTTGTTGTTCCCTTGTCCCTGGGTTTGTTAACACCACTACCTTTCCCCCCACTTCCCTCTGTCCCATATCCCCCGTAACTGTTGGTCCCATTGTTTTCTCCTCCAGATTGTTCATCCAGCCTATCTTATTTAGACAGACCTGTGGATATAATAACATGCACAAAAACAAGACAGAGCAAAACCAAGGAACAATATACAACAAAACCACAGCAACAACAAACCAATGAATAAAAACAAAACACAACAAGAAAGAAGAGCTTGTAGTTAGTTCAAAGATTGTTTCTTGGCCTTTAGGAGTGTTTTCCAGTCCATTCTGTTGGGGCTCCATGCTCTGGTCCTTAATTCCACCTTTAGCATTCCCTGGGGACCTCGTCGTTCCGTACCCTTGCTGTTCTGTTGCACCCCCTTAGTGTTTTGTCTTGGTCTGGCAGGACCAGATCGGGTGTAATTCCCACCTTATGTCTCCGATGTTGTCCCTTGTAGGTCTGTGGGTCAGTGAGCGGTGTCATGTCTCATGGTGGGGCCTGCCATGTGGTCCTCTGTGGACTGGCTGCTCTATGGGAACATTGTCCTTACGGCCTGGTGAGTCAGGATGTGCTCCACTGTCCTCCTCCCCCTTCATCTGCTCCTGTGATCTCCAATCAGATATGTCCCTCTCTTGGGGTTGTAGATTCAATGGCATTCTTTTGAAATAAATTCTTCTGGGGGGAGGCGCAATTGTCCACGTAGTAGTTGGGATTGGGGCCGGCCCCCCACCAACAATTATTTTCATGAATGGAAATCCTTCCTCATTTATGAAGTGCATTCTTTTATCTAAGACTCATAGTAAGGAGTCATACTCTTTTTATGTAAAAGGCCAAGTAGTAAATATTTTCGTTTTTGTGGATGAATACTACGTCTGTTCCAACTATACTCTGCTGCTGTTGTGTGAAATGTGGAATAGACGATATATAAATAAATGAGTTTGGCAGTTTCAGTAAACCTATTTTTGAATTAAAAAAAACCCAAAACCAACCAAAATACTATTTTTCATCAATGAAATTAGAATTTAATAGAATTTTCCTATTTAATAAAATATTAATCTTATTTTCTTCCCCAACTGCTTAAAATGTAAAATCATTTTTAGGTCCTAGACTTTGCAAAAACAGGTGGTATGCTGGTCTTTGGCTGATAACCAATAGTTTAATAACTCCTATTCTGAATAAACCAGTGAGACTTTGGTCTTCCATAACATTGAGTTGTAATCCATACTGAAGGGTATGATTCTTTTTTTTTTTTTTGAAGGCTATAATTCTTGACCTTCATCAGCAAGTGTTTCAAATCCTCACTTTCAGTAAACACGGTTGTTATCATCTGCCGTATTGCAGGTTGTTAATAAGCCTTTCTCCAATTCTGATGCCACACTCTTCTTCATATAATTCAGCTTCTCTGATGATTTGCTCAGCATACCAATTGAACAAGTTTGATAAGAGGATACAGCCTCTTCTGACCCACACCTTTCTTGTTTTTAAACCATGCGTTATGCTCTTGTTCTGTTCACACAACTGCCTCTTGATCCATGTGTAAATTCCACAGGAGCACAATGAGATCTTGTGGAATTCCATTTCTTCACAAGGTTGGCTACAGTTATTACGGTCCACACAGTTGAATGTGTTTGCATCATCAATGAAACACAAGTAAATGTCTTTTTGGTATTCTGTGCTTTCAGCCAAGATCCATCTGACATCAGCAGTGATAACCCTTGTTCCACGTCCTCTTCTGGATCCAGCCTGAATCTCAGAAGTTCCCTGTCAATGTTCTGGTGCAATGAGAGTCCCATCAATGTACATCCAAGCATTGTTGGAAGCTCTTCAGCAAAATTATACTTGGGTTCAATATCAGTAATACTGTTATATAGTTTGAGCATTCTATTAGGTTACCTTTCTTTGGAATGGGCACAAATATGGATCTCTTCTAGTCAGTTGTCCAAATAGAAGCTTCCAAATTTCCTGGCAGCCCAGTGAGTGCCTGCAGTGCTTCTTGAGCTTGCTGAAACATTCCAATGGGTATTCCATCAATTCCTGGAGCCTTGTTTTTGTCTAATGGTCTTTTAATGTAAATAAGATCAAACAATGTTTGTCCATTTGTGATTTTTTCACTTAGCATGATGTCTTCCAACTCCATCCATATTGTGGCAGCTATGAAGACATCCTTTCTCTTACTCACTGAGTTGTCTTCCATTGCATGTATGTGCCACATTTGTTTATCCATTCATTTATTGCTTGACATTAATATCATTTGCACCTTTTAGCTGTTGTCAGTGGTGTGATAATGAACATTTGTATACAAGTACCTATTTGTGTCTCTGCTTTCAAGTCATGTTGGTATATACTAAAGATATGCTATCAAATATTAGGTGATAAGATAGATTTATGTCTAGTTTTTTTCAGGAACTACCACACTTTTCCATAACTGCATTGTCAGTTTGCATTCCCACCAGCAATAGGTACGGTTCCCATTTTTCCACATCCTTGCCAACTTTTTAAAAATTAATCTTAGCCATTCTGATGGCTAAGAAAAATGAGAGTGAAAAGGTTTCTCATTAGGGGTTTGATATGAATCTCTATCATGGCTAATAACACTGAATATTTTTTATGTGTTTGTTGGCCATTTGGTTGGTGGCCATGCGCTTAGGCACAGTGCCACATGGGTCCTTTAGTTTTTGTTCAGTTTTCTGTGTTAAAATTACATTGTTAGGGGAAGTGAAACTATAATTTATTGATCTTTTAGGTACTGATTTTTAATGAATATATTGGAAACAAAGTTGCAAACTAAACAATAGCAATATCTTTATGGGTCTTTCCAGTCCAGGCTCTTTCTTCTCCTTGATTATCAACATTGCTTGGCTGTCTGGCTACATGATACTTTGTTGCATAAAAGTGTTATTTGTATCTTTGAAATTTCTTCTTCTGCTCCTCCTCCCTTTGAAATATATGCTAAATAGCTCTGAATAGTGTTATAATTTGAATAATGGGAAGGCATAAGCCAGCCTAATGCATTATTTTGTTGCCTGTTGTTTTGCACCATTATGTAATGTTTATGCTCCATTCCAAGGTAATTGTTACTTTCTCTGAAGGGTAATTTTTATGCATTCATGTATTTCTTTAGCTGGAGTTATTTTTTTAAAGAATAAAGTATATATTTAAGCATATAAAAGAACTTAATTTATGTTTAATTTTTTCTAGGGCAGCATTGGAAGAAGTAGAAGGAGATGTGGCAGAATTGGAACTAAAACTTGATAAGGTAAGTTTGTTTTTAACTTTCCAAAGCATTATTGTTTCCTATATGATGATTAGTGCCTGCTATACTAGATAGTTTACATTACCTTTTAAAATTATATTATTGTATTTTTGGTGAAAGTTTACAGCAAATTAGTTTCCATTTAACAAATTGGTGATTTGTTTTTTCATTTCAGTAAAGAATTTTGTTGGAATTTTTGTTAGAATTAAATTATATGTATTATAATCTAATGTTCCTTCAAAAATATACATCCCTTTTATTTTTTATTTGTTTTAAATCCTATTGAGAGTAAATGTTACTATTATTCCAGCTTTATGAGAAAATGGATACAAAGAGGCCTTAAAAAGCTTGTTCAAAGCCTTATAGTTGGAAGAGAAATAATTTGAGTCCATATCTGCCTCCCAAACTCACTAGACATCCTTATATAAAAATGTTTCATCTACCTTTTTATTGTTTGCTTATTATCATTACTATTTATTGCAGTTAATATATGGAACAAACTTTTTTGTATTTCAACATTTTTTGCATGTATAATTTTATTTATTTTTTAATCTTAAAAATTTTTTATTTAATAAATCATTTTATTGGGGCTCATACAACTCTTATCACAATCCATACATACATCAATTGAGTAAAGCACCCTTATACATTCGTTGCCCTCGTTATTCTCAAAATGTGCCTTCTACTTGGGTACCTGGAATCAGCTCATTTTCCTCTTTTTTCCCTCCCTCTCTCTCCCCGCTCCCACCTCCCCTATGAACCCTTAAGCATGTATAATTTTAATAACATTACGTTCATCATGTTTTTCTACCATCATGATTGTCCATTTCCAAATGTTTGTCATCCTTAGCAGAAGCTTGGTGTCTGCTAAGCAGTGAGGCCCCCTTTTCTTTCCTCCCACCACCCTGGTAATTACTAGTACTTTGGTATATGCACGCTTGCTTAACAAGCTATTTTATGTGCATGTTATTTTATATTTAATAGATTGCATATATAACCTGATGATTCTTATTATAAATTTAATACATTGCATATATTTAAATTTATTTAATGGACTACATATATAACCTGACTATTTTTATTTATAAATTTGCGTGTGTACAGTTCAAATATAAATGTATATTAAACATTTTCATTTTTAAAACTAACATCAGAAATGCTTCAGACATTTAATAATTGATACCAAGTGGTTATATTTTTATGAGGATAAATGTACATTGATCCCTACTTTCAGTATTAATGATTGATAAGCTTTCTACATCTATGGGGTATCTGCAGTATATCATGCAATGTCTTGAGAGTCAAAAAATCAGAATGAGTAAGCTAGGACTTCTTATTTCAAAAACAATTCTTCAGTGAAATTTATCTTTCAAAAGTTGTAGTCAGGTGCATATATTTGAAGTATCTATTCTGAAATTAATCTCTTATTTATGTAATGATATATTAATTATGTATTCATCTATTTATTGTAATTGGTAGTACTTTTTAAAGCAGTGCTTCTCACACCTTATTATTGAGCATACAAATTACTGAAGGATTCTCCTTCAGTATGTCTGATGTACCTGAGATTCTGCGTTTCTAACCAGATTCTAGGTGATGCCAACCATGGACTATATTTGAGCAACAAGTATGTCAAATTTGTGGCTTATGCTGAAGGTTTTAAAATGTCTTGAAAGCATAGAACATCTATACAAACAAATTTATAAATCAATGTTAAGTGATATCATCGTAATGTAAGTCAAACTCAAACTCAATGGCAGTGAGCTTTTGTTGTTGTTGACTTAGTTGTTAGGTGCCATTAATAGTGAACTTACGTACAATAGAATGAAGCGCTGCCTGGTTCTGTGCCACTCTCACAATTGCTGTTGTCTGTCCTTGGTTTTAGGCACTGTGATAGTTCATCCCTCTAACGGTCGTTCCTCTGGTTGTTGCCTTTCTACAATACACGCATGAGGTCCTTTTCCAGTGGCTGGTCTGATAATATGTCTAAAATATGTCACGTGAAGTCTCACCATCCTTGCTTCTAAGCAGTAATCTGGGTTCCTTTCTTCCCAGACAGATTTGTCTCTTCTTCTGGCAGCCCTGGTACCTTTCAGTATTCTGCACCAGCCACCACAGTTCAAATGTATCAGTTATCCTTTGGTCTTCCTGAATCAGTGTCTGGCTTTCACATGCATATGGAGCACTTCCATTTGATTTGGGCACCTTGGGTGATGTCTTCCGCAAAGTGACATCCTTGCTTTTCAATACTTTAAAAAGGTTTTGTGCAGCAGATGTCCCAGTGTAGTAATATATCTTTTGATTTGTTGTTTGCTGCTTTCATGATTATTGGTTGTGGATCCAAACAAGATGAAATCCTTAACTTCAATACCATTCTCCACTTACCATGTTATTTATTGGTCCATTTGTGAGGATTTTTCTTTTCTTTATATTTCTGTACAATTCATTTACATTTTCATATTGAAGACTGCACTCCTTGATCATTGTCAGCAAGTGCTTTGAGTCTTCCTTGTTTTCAGTAAGCAAGGTTGTGTCATCTATATATTGAAGGTTGTTAATAAGCCTTCTTCCAATCCTGATGCTGAATTCTTCCTCATATCGATTAGCTTCTTTGTTTGTTCAGTCTACAGAGTAAGTATGGTGAATGGATACAACTTTAACATGCACCTTTCCTGATTTTAAACCACATGGTAACCCTTGTTATGTTTGAGTGACTGCCTGTTGTTCTGTGCACAGGTCCTTCATGTGCATGATGGAATGCTCTGGAATTCCTGTGCGTCTCAATATCAAATACACTTCATTCTGATAGTCTCTGATTTCAGCCAAGATCCACCAAACATCAGCAAAAATGTGCTATAGATCTTCTGAATTCAGCTCACATTTATGGACTCTGACTGTTGATGTACTGCTGCAGCCATTTTTAAATTTTCTTCAGTCAAATTTTACTTGCATGTGATATTAATGAAGTTGTTAAATAATTTCTGCATTCTGTTGCTCTACTTTTCTTTGGATGCAATGGGCACACTTAGGAGTTCTTCAGTCAGTTAGTCTGGTAGCTGTCTTCCGAATTTATTGGCATGGACAAGTGCATGCTTCCAGTACTTTATCAGCTGATTGAAGCATTTCAGCCGGGGTCCTGTCAATTGTTGCAGCCTTGTTTCCACTGATCCCTTCAGTGCTGTCCTTCAATGCTAACTGATGAAGTAGCATCCATTCTTGATCTTATGCTACCCCTTGGCCTGGCTACATGCTGACTGGCTCTTCTGGTACAGTAACTGCTTTCCCTCATTGTCTTTTGATGCTTCATGCATAATTTAGTATTTTGCTCATAGAATCCTTCAGTATTGTAACTTGAAGTTTGAATTTTTTCTTCAGCTCTGTCTTCTTGAGATATTCTGAGTATTCTTTTTTTGCTTTTTAAATTCTCGGTTACATATTTCATTATAATATTTTATCTTCTTGAGCTGTCCTTGGAAATTTTTTGTTAAGTTCTTTTACTTCATCATTTCTTCCATTTCCTTTGGCTCTTGCTAACAAACTTGGCCAAGTTATTAAGTAATAGAGCCACATTCAAACTCAGGAAGTTTCAAAATCTCTTACGACATCCACTTTGGTTCTTTCTTTTTTTCCTTCCTTTCTTGTCTTTTTATTTTTTTCTTGTCTTTTTAATGATCTTTTACGTTCTTCCTATATGATCTTGACATCGTTCCACATCTTATCAGATGTTTCATTAATGTTCAATGTGTTAAATATATTCATGAGATGATCTTGAAATTCTGGTGGTGTATACTCAAGGTTGTAATTTGGCTCTCAGGGGTTTGTTATAATTTTCTTCATATTCAGCCTGAACTTGCATATGTGTAACCAATCCCACAGTCAGCTCCTGGCCTTGTTTGACCTGCTGACATTGTACACTCCATTGTCTCTTCTCACAGGTCTAGCCAGTTTGATGTTTGTGTATTCCATTCGGGAAGTCCACGTGGATAGGTGCTTTGGAAGAGAGGCTGGTAATCTGCTTCTGAAAGGTCCCAGCCAGGAAAACATTGCCCAGTGGATTTTTACTCTGCCTGGGTTCATCATGAGCTGGAACTGACATGGATATAACAGTTTTTGCTCTCATTTATAAATCTTGGATGTATACCATATTTTAAATTTTTATAGCAATTCTCTAACTAGAGTGGACAAGTGATATTACTCCTATTTTATAGATGAACATATCAAAGTTCAAGAATTAACACTATGAACTTGTCTCAAGTAATGGTCAAAAGGAGGTACAGAAGCACGGATAGAAGCCGTTTGTTGTATTCTTGATTGGGTCCTGCTCGATGGCAGCACCCTGCTGTGCGAGCACAGGTCACATGGGCATTTTCTGAGGAATGATGGCAAGCGTCCAGCCAAATGTTTTTAAAGCTCAATACTTTTTTGGATAGCATTATTCTTTTGAAATAGTAATTTTCTGCTTAAAATGGTATTTTATCTTAAGTATTAGAAATTTAGTTTTGATTTTCTTGGGGGAAGTATAGGCTTTTCAGGGAATCTATTTGAGGGGTAAGACTTTTTATTTTTAAGGAATTAAAGAGTCATACAATAAATCTACCCTCTTTAGAAACTGGTTAGGCACTTGGTCTCCATGCCAGCCCCCCAACTGCTCATAGAAGAAAGTGTGGCAGCCAGATTTCGTAATCACCGCAGCCTCGGACACCCATATGGCAGGTTCAGTCTGTCCTGTAGGGTCACTTTGAATCAGAGTAGGAAACTTGGATTTGAATCATATAAAACACTTTGTGTGGGTGTTGCTCAAAAATTGTGAAGTATCGAAGCAACTAAAATCCACTGACAGCCTTTTTGTTAGTGATACTGCTTTTATTAGTGGCCATTTTTCTTTTTATGATTTGCTTAAAGATGAGGGAGACTAGCTGAATCTAAAAAGTTTCCTATCTGAAAAAAGTTATTAAAGGATTGGCATTCAGTACTAAAAACTGAAAGTCCTTTCTTTCTACTGAGTCGTTTTCAGCAAAGGGCTACTAAAGACATCTTTTAAAATACCATTTCCCTCAAGTGGAAATTCCAAATTTAATTTAGCATCTTGTATTACTCTAGTTCAAAATTTTACTGCATTCAAATCTGATGTCTTTCTCAATCTCGTGTACTTAGAATTGTGCGGCGTTAGCACGGAGAAGAGAGAGAGCCTAAGAGGAGCAGGACATGGTTGTTTATTGAAGGTGGTGGCCTTATAGGACAAGGGTGGGGGCGGTGGTGCTCGAGACCAGTTGTAGTGATTTCATAACTTTCTGCAGAGCAAGTTCTACCGGTGCTATCATTGTCAATCATGCCGGAAACAAGTTAGCCTAGCCTGATGACTTAGAGTCCATTCTGTTTACAATGTGTGCCACCAGTAGTTCGTTCTTTCTGGTGCCATTGCTGTGCTGGGTCCAATTATTTACCCATGCCACAAGGGGTTCCGGTATTTTGGCAGCATCCTGAGTACCATGGTTGCCATTAAGATACAGATTTTGTGCCTGACACATCCTCTCACCGTTTGTGAAGGCACTTCCCGTTCGATCCAGCGAGCTCACGTGTTACCCAAAGCTCTTTTTCTGACACTGCACTGCTTCTTGTACATACTTAAACTTTTATCATATACCTGTCATAGTTAATAACCCAACTTGGGGGAAGGGCACCTGGGCTCTACTACTTACTGACTCAGATAAGTTTCTTAACACTTTTGTGTTTCATGTTTTTTGCATTACATCTTGCAAAATGGGAGCAACAATATTTACCTGTCCCCTAGGTTTATTCATAGAAGATGAAATAGTACATGTACAGTATCTAACATGACTACAAATGTTAATGAAAGAGTTGATCTCTCTGCAACAGACTTTAGCTCTTTAAAGTCAGAGAAAACGTTTTTTTTTTTAAAATCATTTTATTGGGGTTCTTACAGCTCTTAGCACAATCCATACATACATTCATTGTGTCAAGCACATTTGTACATATTTGCCATCATCCTTTCAAATATATTTTCTTTCTACTTGAGCCCTTTATATCAGCTCAAGGGGTGAGTATTGGTGTTACATGTTGATCATTGTGATCAGTTCCCTATTTCTCCCTGCACCTTCCCCCTACCATCCTGGTATGGCTAGCCTCATTATTGGTCCTGAGGGGTTTATCTGCCCTGGATTCCCTATGTTGTGAGTTCTTATCTCTACTACTGTATATGCTCTGGTCTAGCCTGATTTGTAAGATAATTGTGGGGAGGAAGCATTAAAGAACTAGAGAAAAGTTGTATGTTTCATCGGTGCTATACTGCACCCCTGACTGGCACGTCTCTTTCTTGTGTGAATCTTCTGTGAGGGGATGTCCAATTGTCTATAGATGGGTTTTGAGTCCCTACTCTGCCCTCTCCCTCATTCACATTGATATGACTTTTTGTTTTGGGTTTTGATGCCTGGTACCTGAAATTTGAAAACTTTTAATCTATTTGCTTTTGAATGATCTAATTTGACAAATAAATAAAACTGCTCATGGTACAACATTCAAAGATTCAAAAAATATGGACCCCTTTGAAAAATTAGTGATCTTTTAATTCCTGCCCGTAGCCATACAGATTCATTGCTAGAGGTAGCCCCCGAACCAGTGTACTGAGTGTCCATCTAGAGCAGCGGTCCTCAGCCTGTGGGTCACAACCCTCTCACAGGGGCTGTCCAAGACCATCGGAAAGCACAGATTTTGATGGTCTTAGGAACCGAGACACCGCTCCTCTGTCTGTCTCCAGGCGGCTGCCCACATTCAGGTACCCGGTGTGAAGACTGTTACCCATGCTAAACCATGCTTCAAGACAAAATTTCATTTATTTGTCACTAGAAATAAATATTTCACAATATATAATTACATATTGTTTTTGTGATGAATCACTATGTTTTAATTATGTTCAATTTATAACAATGAAAATACATTCTGCATATCAGATATTTAAGTTACAGTTCATAACAGTAGCAAAATTACAGTGATGAAGTAGCAACAAAAATAATGTTATAGTTGGGGGTCACCACCCCATGAGGAACTGTGTTCCAGGGTCGTGGCACGAGGGTGGTTGAGAGCTGCTGCCCCAGGGACTGTGTAAGGCTTTACAAGAGGACATGCTTATGTGTGTATGCACTCATCTTCCAGCCCTCAGAATGTATCTGGGAGGATGCTTCCCTGGTAATATTTATAGAGCTTGCCTCATTCTGTGTAATGGCTGCATTGGCTTTCATTGCCCGAATACATCATAATTTATTTATCCTGTTGCCTTCTAATCTAAGATGGACACTTAGATTGCTTCCAATATTTTACCGTGGCCCCAACAAATGCCTTTACGTGTGTCTAAAATGCAAATATATCTCTGTGATTGATTTTGCCATGTGAAATTCCTAGGTGAGAGGGTAGGTGCTTTAGATTTTGGCAGCTCTTTCTAAATTGTCTTCCCTGGAAACTTTACCATTTTACACTTCCACCAGCAATGTCTGGGAGTGCTTGTTTTCCCATACCTACTTCCTCCAGAACAGCTTGTTATCAGACTCTATTCTTTGGTCTTATTTAAAAGAAAAAAAGGGCATAATTTGCACTTCTCTTATTATGAATGAGATTGAACAACTTTTCATGGCTTCCAACGACACATGTATTAACTTTTATGGGAATTATTATATATATCCTTTACCATTTTTTCTGGACTAAAAATTATTTATATAACCTTCTTTATAGTAAAGATATTAATAGAGTGAATTTTCATTGCTTATATTTTTAGCCTATATTGTCATTTGTCTTGTCTAAGTTTATTGTTGTTCTTTTGCAGAATTGCATTTTTTTTGTAGAAATGCTTATTTACACGTAGCTGAATTTTATCTTTTGACCCCTGTTCTATGGTTTTAGAGTTTACCATACTCACAAAGACTTTTCTCACCTGAGGATTAGAAATCATATTACTTCCTGCCTTCTCATGGTTTAATTTTTTATGTTTAAATCTTCATTTGACCAGAAATTGACTTGTGGTTTGGGATCTGGCTTAGTCTCATCTCTCCCTCCTTCTAGCTGGCTGTTTGTTTGTCCCTCTGTCATTTATTTGATCTCCCACCCCTTGCTGGAATATTACTTTCACAAAATGTTGTGTTACTGGTACCTGTTTCTTGACACTATTCTACTCCAGTGATGAGTTTTTTTCTTCACATCCATTAGCAGATACTCATTACTGTTTAATATTTAGGCCATTACACTTAAAATCATTTTACTGGGCGCTCGTATACTTCTTATCACAATCCATACATCCATCCATTGTGTCAAGCACATTTGTCCATTTGTTGCCATCATCTTTCTCCAAACATTTGCTTTCTACTTGAGCCCTTAATATCAGCTCCTCATTTTCCCCCTCCCTCCCTTTTCCTCCCTTCCTCCCCCTTCCTCCTCCCTCACGAACCCTTAATGATTTATAAATTATTATTATTTAGTCATATCTTACACTGTCTGATGTCTCCTTCCCTTCACCCACTCTTCTGTTGTCCGTCCCCCAGGGAGGAGGCTATATGTAGATCCTTGTCATCGGTTCCCCCTTCCCTCCATCCTCCTCATATTGCCACTCTCAGCACTGGTCCTGAAGGGGTCATCTGTACTGGTTTCCCTGTGTTGCCAGATTTGTAAGGTAGAATTGGGATCATAATAGTGGGGGGAGGAAGCATTTAAGAACTAGAGGAAAGTTGTATGTTTCATTGTTGCTACATCACACCCTGACTAGCTGGTCTCCTCCCTGCTACCATTCAGGAAGGGGTATCCAGTTGCCTACAGATGGTCTTTGGGTCTTCACTCTGCAGTCACCCTCATTTGCAATGATATGACTTAGGCCATTATACTTTATCAATATTTTTATGCTTATTCCTTTATTTTTAATTAATTTTTATGCTTGTTACTTTAGTTTTGTAAGTTTTAAAACTCTTTTCTTTGGTAATTGACAAGTTATTTAAGAGACTCGCTCTGTCATCCTTCTTCAAAGTGGGTTTCAGGGAATGCTGGTCCTATGACATGTTTCCTCCAAAGCTGATACCATGGATAACTGTTTTTGGGAAATGTTGAATATTGTACTTTCTGTCTTGAATTTATAATGTACATTATTCTGTCAAAAATTCTTATGATGTCTTAGCAATAAAAATGTCTCTTTAGAGGAGCTGATACCAAGGACTCAAGTAGAAAGCAAATGTTTTGAGAATGATGATGGCAACATATGTACAAATGTGCTTGACACAGTGGATGGATGTATGGATTGTGATAAGAGTTGTACGAGCTCCCAATAAAATGATTTTAAAAATGTCACTGACTTTTAAAGTCCAAAATTTCTTCAACTTCCTTGATCACAGTATTCTTATTTTGGTACAGAATATTTCTGCAGGATATTCTGTAGAGTAAATGTTGGGAAACGACCTATGATCAGGTCTTTTTTTAACCTCTTGTTTATAACTCACTAATCTGGCTAATGCCCCCTACCTATCCCATCCTTAGTTTATTTTAAAACTGTTTGTGGTAGGTGGCTGTTTTGTGACTGCTGGGTCACAAGATCCATTAGGTTTTTTTTGGGGGGTGTCATTTGTCCATCTTTTGGTACTTTGTTGACTGTGATGACCACTTTTTTGTTTTTTCTGCCCTTCCCTGTAGCTCTTTAGTTTCATTTGTAGGGTCTTTTTATTTGCTTACCTTTGATTTCTGTCTAGGTTACACATTGATACTTTAACTATTTGCTAAAATCTTTGCCCACTCCTCCTTTTCGAGTTTCAGATCTCTGGTTTCAGTTGTCTTTGGTAGACCTTCCATTTGGCTTATCTCATAGGCCCTTCTAGCTCAGGCCTGACGTGGTTAAAACAAGAAACCGTTGTGTTAGCCCTTGTGATGGCTTAGTTTGTTTGAGTTAGCATCTTGTGGCAGATGTAGCCTCTGTAAGGGCTCAGGGAAAGCTTGGTAAGCAGTGTGTAGGCTGGATTTCAGCACCTGTTTTTCTCCTTGGCAAAGAACAGTTTGCCCAAGTGTGTAGGATGCTCAACAGCAATTCATGCTTTTATCTGTCCTCTCCTTGTTTACTGATGTAGTTCAGGCAACAGCTTGGTTTTTATTATTCCAAACTTCTTATCTTTATTTCTCCCTTGTTCAGGTCACCATTCTAAAATGAATCTTATCAGTTCACCTACTGTCTTTGATTTCTTCCAAAGACCTTAGCATTATGTGTACTAGATTTTTCCCTCCCCTAGAAATAGCTAGTGTATACATTTTTAATATTTTATTTAAAAAAAAAATTTCATTGGGGACTCTTATAGTTCTCACCACAATCCATACATCCATCTTTCGGGTCAAGCACTTTTGATCATATGTGCCATCATCATTTCCAAAATATTTTCTTTCTACTTGAGCCCTAGGTATCAGCTCCTCAGTTTTCCCCTCACTCCCCCATAAATCCTTGATGAATTATAAATTATTATTGTTTTTATATCTTATTCTGTCTGCTGTCTCCTTTCAGTTGTTTGTCCCCCTGCAGGGTGTGTGGATTATATGTCCATCATTGTGATTGGTTCCCTCTTTCTCCCCCACCTTCCTCTTCCCCTCCTGGTATCACTGCTCTCATTATTGGTGCTCAGGGGTTTATCTGTCCTGGATTCCCTGTGTTGTGAGCTCTTATCTGTACCAGTGTACATGCTGTGGTTTAGCCAGATTTATAAGGTAGTATTGAGGTTATGATAGTGGGGGGCGTGGGGAGGTGGTGAAGGAAGCATTCAAGAACTAGAGGAATGTTGTATGTTTCTTGGTACTATACTGCACCCTGTCTGGCTTGTCTCTTCCTTGTGACCCTTCTGTAAGGGGATGGCCAGTTGTCTATAGATGGGCTTTGGGTCTCCACTCCACCTACCCACCCCTCCCCCATTCACATCAATATGATTTTTGGTCCTGGGTCTTTGATGCCTGATACCTGATCCCATCAACCACTCAGGATTACACAAGCTGGTGTGCTTCTTCCATGTGGGCTTACTTGCTTCTCAGCTAGATAGCCACTTGTTTATTTTCAAGCCTTTAAGACCCCAGATGCTCTATCTTTTGATAGCCAGGCACTGTCAGCTTTTATCACATTTGCTTATGCACCCATTTTGTCTTCAGCAATCATGCCAGGGAAGGTGAGCATCACAGAATGCCGGGTTATTAGAACAAAGTGTCTTTGTGTTGAGGGAAGACTTGAGTAGAGACCCAATGTCTCTCTGCTGCCTTTATATTTAACAGAAGTATATGCACATATTTCTATTTCCTTATCATTATATGTAAATATATTTACATTTGTACATGCCTGTATTTAGACCTCTATTCATGTCCTTTGCCTCATAGTTCTTTCCTCTTAGTTCCTTTTACTTTCCTCTTGTCCCACTATCATGTTTGGCCTTCATTCAGGTTTTAGTCATTCCTCTTGTCTACATTGCCCATGATCAAGCACCACCAGGCATCCTACTCCCTCCTCACCATAGATTTTAGATCACTTGTTCCCTGTCCCTGTGTTTGTTGACAACCTCCTTTCTTTCTGCTGCCTCCCCCTCTCCTCTGCCTCCCCCTCCTCCCCCTCCACTCCCCCCTCCCCCGGAACCTTCGGTCCTGTTGTTTTCTCCTCTGGATTGCTTATGCCGCCTATCTTACCTACATAGACATGCAGCCCCCATGCGTTCATACTCTACCAAGTACTTACTACCTGTGTCCATTTAAGCTCCTAGGACCTTAGCACAGTGTCTTACTGGAGTAATGTCTTCCTACTATCCTCATCTGATGGACTGAATTCTAGTGTCCCTCTACTCTTATCTCACACATGGCTGACTGTCATAGTTGTGTTCATGCCAGATAGGATTTATCCGCTTGTCTGCTGGTTAGAATAAGAGCTCCTCAAGGACAGAGATTGTTAAAAATCAAAAGAACAGAGATTGTTTTACATTTCTGTTGCTCCCCACCCCTAGAGGAACATTGTTCTCTGATGCCCTTTGGGGTTGTCTAGCATTTCTCTGGCCTCTTTTTGGTGCCCTCCTTGTCACCGGTCCCCATGCCCTCCCCTGCTTTGTTTAGAGTAGCTCCACTTTTACGTCGTTGTGTTTTCATATTTGCCTTTCATGCAAGATTTTGTTTGAAGAAAATGTTTAGGGTCTGAAAGGAAGGAAGGAAGATTGAGGGAAAAGAAAAAGTGAACAGGAAGGGAAGAGGACAAGGGAAGATAAATAGAGGATGAGGGTCAGCTCAGTGTCTTGGAGAACTATTGTTTGACTCTGTTCAGTTAACGGCTTTGATAGGCTGCTATTGAAGTGACTGCATGATGAATGCACCAGTTTTTGTTCTCAGCACACCACCATTTACAATACTTTCCCTCAGCCCGCAGGCTCTGCTGAGCTACTTACCCTTTCTTCCTTCTAGGGTGTCGTAATGAATATTTATACGGTTAATGTATAGGATCGAATGGAATTGACACAGGAATTGTTATCTAGAATAGAACCTAGCCTCTAAGTCCCATTCTGTGAACTCTGGTACAATTCTCCTATGAATTTGCTTCATAAACCCAAGGGAAAAAATTAACAATTTTTTATTTAGTGTATTTTAGGTGTTTTTTGTTTATTTAAAAATTATTTTATTGGGGGCTTATACAACTCTTATCACAATCCCTACATACATCCTTTGTATGTCAAGCACATTTATACATTTGTTGCCCTCATCATTCTCAAAACATTTGCTTTCTACTTAAGCCCTCGGTATAGCTCCTCATTTTCCCCCTTCCTCCCTGCTCCCCCTCCCTTATGAACCATTGGTACTTTATAAATTATTATAATTTTGTCATGTCTTACACTGTCTGATGTTTCCCTCCCTTCACCCACTTTCCTGTTATCTGTCCCCCAGGGAGGAGGTTATATGTAGATCCCTATAATCAGTTCCCCCTTTCTACCCCACCTTCCCTCCACCCTCCGGCTTCAGTGCTGTCCTCTAAAGTAAATTCTTCTGGGGGTATTTTAAATGTTTTTGATGAACCAAACTTTTATTTTAGTTATGTTCACTCATTGGTTAATGTTAACACTTTTTCAGCTAAGTCACTTGTAAAATTTTAAAAAATTCAATTATATATACATATATATTTTTTATTATTTTTTTCTTTCTTCAGCTTGTGAAGCTCTGTATTGCGATGATTGATACTGGAAAAGCCTTTTGTGTTGCAAATAAACAGTTCATGAATGGGATTAGAGACCTGGCGCAGTACTCCAGTAATGATACTGTGGTTGAGGTTAGTATTATTCAGATTACAACCTAAAATGATAAAGGCCATAAGACACTAAAGTATGTATGCATATATATGTTTTTGTTAATGAATTGTATATATTGAAAGATAAAGGCTGTTTATCAGGAACCCTGGGTAACAGCACCCAAGCTACAAAGGCAGTTTAGCAGGTGCTTGGCTCATTTACTAACATGTAATTTTATTTACAGTTCTAGTATAGTGGTGTAGAAAAAATACTCTCTTGAAGCTGCTACCTTGCTTAACCATGGTTTTCTTACATCACTAGAAGTTGGTCATTGATTTGCAGTAAATATCTAGCACCACTCCTAACCAGGGTCCTGTTGCTTCAGCCACTTCACTAAGTTTACTTGCTTCTAGGTGTGCTGGAGCATCTACCAGAGGACAGGAGCAGGATCATGCCTACTAGTAGCGTCTCACTGGGGCAAGTGGAGAGCATTAGCCTATTAATACATCTCTGGGGCTATTCAGGCAAGTTCTGCTCAGCCACGTATGCCAGGTTAGCCTAGAGCCCTTGCTGTATTATGTTCTATTTTGATGTTTCCTTCGTGAAGAATAAGAACTGATAAAGAAATGGATGCAGTTTGATAACTGCTTTATCACAGTTGCCTAAATGGGAATATTGGTACACTCATTTTTACCTTGAAGCTTATATATGTCATTCTTATTTGTTACCATAACACTATTGGTAGGACTCTATATTTTATAACATATTGATACTTCACCTCTCAGCAGAGCATGCTTAGGAGGTAGTAAGATTGTCATTGGAAATAAATGTTGTTACTTATAATATCAGAAAGGTCCTATCTATGCTGAAATCACATTTTTGTGGCCTATTTTAGTAACTCTTAATGACTTTTTTGTTTGTTTCTTTCTCGTAGACAAGTTTGACCAAGTTTTCTGACAGTCTTCAAGAAATGATAAATTTTCACACAGTAAGTGTCAGTAAGTAGGTGTTATTATGACCATAATACAGTATTTTATATAATGCCAAGTTGGAATTCTCATTCTTGGGTAACATGCTGTTTAGTTAACCAAAAACCAAACCCCCTTCCATCAAGTCAGTCCAACCGATAGTGAACCCGCTGTAGGTTTCCAAGGCTGTGACTACTTATGGGAGCAAATGGCCTCAACTTTCTTCCCCTGAGTGGCTGGTGGTTTGAACCGCTGACCTTACAGTTAGCAGTACAATGCTTACATGACAGTGCTGCTAGTGCTGAGTAGTTAAACTGTGCACAAACGTGTGTATGTATGAACGTGTGTGAGAGAGAGAGAGGAAGGGGGGCGGGGAGAGGGAGAGAAGTTGTAAAAACATGAAGGAATCCATAAAGAGAAATGCCGTAGGTGTTATTAATTAGCTGATATGGACTGGTCTTGGCCATTTTGAGTTGGACAGTTGTAAGGCTGACTATTCCGGCATGACAAATTGAAGAGGATGACATTGCACTTATAATCAAAATGAAGATACCAAGATCTACTTTGAAGTACATGGTTGTCAATGATCTGATCAGATTTATATGCCTATAAAGACCAGTTAATGTGACTATTTAAAAATTCATGTACTAACGACTGAAGCCAAAGATGAAGAAATTGCAGATTACTGCCAATTTTTCAGTCTTAAATTGATCAAACATCAAATCAGATGCATTGATAATTACTGGTGATGGGAAAGCCAAACTTGGAAACAAAGGAGGAGAATTGGTAGTTGGAAAATATGGCTTTGACGATAGAAATTATGCTGGAGATCATGTAGTAGAATTTGCAAGATGAATGACTTCTTCGTTATAAATATCCTTTTCAACAACATAAGCAACTGTGCCTGTGTGCCTCTCCTAATGGAATGCACAGGAATCCGATTGTGGGTAGAGCCTGTGGAGAACTGTCTCATCAGTCAGAACAAGACCAGGGCTGACTGTGGAACTGCAGACTACAATTGCTCATATGCAAGTTCAAACTGAAGCTGCACCAAACGAAAGCCAGTCCACGAGCGTCAAAGTATGACCTTGAGAATATTCCACCTGAATCTAGAGACCATCTCAAAAACAGCCTTGACACACTGAACACACAGATTGACGTTAAGGACATCATACATGAAGGAAAATAAAGATCAAAGTGAATGTCAGAAGAGGCTCTAGCCTCTAGCTTTAGAGAAGCTAAAATGAGTAGGATAAATTATGACAAAAGAGCTGAAGAGAACGTGACAAAGGGTACCTTGAGAAAAGGTGAAGTATTATAATGAAATGTGCTAACACCTGGAGTTAGAGAACCAGAAGGGGAAGAACAGGCTAAGCCTTCCTCAATCTGAAAGGGCTGAAGAAAAAATTCAAGCCTCTCATTTGCAATATTAGGTAGTAAACAATTCAGGAAGTATTAGACAGTGAATGAAATACACATACATACCTACTATGCCAAAATAATTGGATGCCATTCATTTACTTTGGGAAATAGTTTATGGTCATGTACTGATGGTACTTAAGGAATAAGTCCAAGCTGCACTGATGGAATTGGTGACAAACAAAAGTCCGGCATTGATGGACTAGCAGATGAGATGTTTCAAGAATTGTATGTAGCACTGGAGATGCCCACTTGTTTGCAAAGAAATTTGAGGATTAAAGTGTGCTTTACCAAACTATGGTATTTTCAATCTCTTCATATGTATGCGAACACTGGATTATAAATTGGAAAAACCAAAGAGTAAATTGATGCCTTTGAATTGTGGTGTTGGGTGAAGATTTTTGATTATACCTGGGATTACCAGAACAAACAGCTCTGCTTTTGAAGACTTATAGCCAGAATACTCCTTAAGGGGAGGATACAATGACATTTGGTTTCGTGTACTTTGGTCATGTTGCTGGGAGAGACAGTTCTTTGGAGAAGGGTTATCATGTTTGGTAGAATGGAGGTTCAGTGAGTAAAACAGGGAGGCCTTCAACAAGATGGTATGACACAGTGGCTGCAGCAAGGGGTTTAATCCTAACAACGATTGTGAGGATGGTGTAGGACCAGGCAGTACAGGTTAGGCTTAATCGTACTTAACAACAAGAGTAAGGGAACCTAGCAACAACAATAATGCATTTTTAATTACATGTCATTGTAGGATAAAGGCATGTTTGCAGGATAAAGCATTTATCTTTATAAAAGGAAATAAACATGGAACCAGCTTTACATTAGCTGAACTCATACCACATTTTTGTGTATCAGCTTGTGTTGAGATAAAATAGGAAATTTATGAAGTAACTCTGGTCTTAAAAGTTTGAAATACACGGGAACCCTGGTGATGTACTGGTGATGAGCTGGGCTGTGATCCACATGGTTGGCAGTTCGAAACCACCAGCAGTTCCGTGGGAGAAATACTGGGTTTTCTACCACCGTAAACAGTTACGTCTTGGACATCCACAGGGGTTGCTCTGTAGTCAGCATAGACTCAATGGCAGTGAATTTGGTTTGGTATACCAGTGCAAACAAGAAAGCAAAACAAACATTGCATTGGGCCAGTCTGCTACAGAAGTTTGAAATATATAGTCATTTTGTGTTATTGGCCAGATAGAGATTAAATTGAGGTTAGACTGTCTAGTCATTTAAGAAATAATAGGGATTATTTTTTTAAATCATTTTCCTGGGGACTCTTACACTCATCACAATCCATACAAATATCCATTGTTTCAACCACTTTTGTGCACATTGCCATCATCATTTCAAAACATTTTCTTTCTACTTGAGCCCTTGGTATCAGCTCATGCCCTCCCCCCCATGAACCCTTGATAATTTATGAATTATTATTTTTTTCATGTCTTACACTGCCAGCTATTGAGATTATTTTGTGCTTCATCTCCTCTGTAATAATAGACCTGTTGTTCCTCATTTCTTTGAACATGATTATTTGCTAGAGTTGACTTCTGAACTCATATATCTTTGTAAGACGAAAACTTTCTGAATAGATCATGCATACTACATTTATCAGATGTTAGAGTTGATTTGATTAACTTGTTTTTTTTAATGGAATTTAGAGCTCTCTGTGACCTCACTGATGACTCTTTGGGATTCTGCTTTGCTTTTGGCTTAGGGACCTTGGAGTGTTTATTTAGTTAGTCCCTTTGCTGACTGACTGAAGGTTTACATTTGATTTATGGCATATATTCTATGAAAATCAGTGACTCCTTTGGGTATGTTTTCCATATTAGATCTGTCCACTCACTCATTCCACAGATTGTTGTAGGTGTGGTGGGCATAAACTAATGTAGTGCTTCCTGACATTTCTCATCCCATGACACCGACAAAAACTGACAGTTCTGTTTGTTTAAGACATCAGAGAAAACACGGAAGCAGTGGTGCTGTGGCCTGCTTGTGGGACTGCTAACCGGAAGGTCAGTGGTTTTAATCCACTAGCTGCTCCTTGGGAGAAACATGGGGCTGGTCCCATATATTTTTAATCTTATAACCTCTATATGGGGTCACTGTGGCTCAGAATTGACAATATTAGAGAAGAGGTTACTATGGAATGTGTAACTTAACTTTTTGAAACTAGGTTTTTCTCCACAGAAATGAATTAAGTAAGACCATTGTTGATCAAGATTTTGAAAATGATGGTCTTTTCAAATCTGTAGTCATTTTCATTAAGAAGAATTTTTTTTCTTTTTTTTAACGTTAAAAGATCTTTTTATTAGGGGGCTCTTACAACTCCTAACAATTCGTACATCAATTGAATCAAGCATATTTGTACATATGTTGCCATCATTATTTTCTAAACATTTGCTTTCTATTGAGCCCTTGATAAATTATTATTATTTTCATATCTTATACTGATCGCTGTCTCCCTTCCGCCATGGTTTCTGTAGTTCGTCCCCCTGGAGAGGGGGTGTGTATGATTATGTGTCGATTATTGTGATTGGTTCCCCCTTCATCCCCTGCTTTACCCACCTTTCCCTACCCTTCTGGTATCGCTGTTCCCATTCCTGTTCCTGGATTCTGTGTGTCATGAGCTTTTATCTCTTATCTGTACTTGTGTACATGCTCTGATCTAGTCCGAAGTGAGAGGCAGTACTGAGGTCATGATAGTTAGGGGTGACGAAAGCCTCATGGAACCAGAGGAATAGTGTGTGTTTACTTGTGTGCTTTACTGCGCCCTGGTTGACTCATCTCTTCCCTGTGACCCCTCTGTGAAAGGATGTCCCATTGTCTATAGATGGGCTCTGGTTCTCTGCTCCAACCCCCCTCATTCTCAATAATATGGTTTTGTTTGTTTGCTATGGTCTTCTGAAGCCTGTTACCCGGTCCCAACGCTTCAGTTGGTGTGCTTCTATGTGGGCTTGTTGTTTATCAAGACCACAGACGCTATATCTTTTAATAGCTGGGCACCATCGCTTTCTTCACCACATTTACTTATACACCCATTTTGTCTTCAGTGATTGTGCTGGGAGGGTGAGCGTCACAGAATACCAGTTTGTTAGAACAGACTGAAGGAGGGGAGGGTGTGCGCCAAGGAGTTTTGCTTATAAAAATTAGCATATTGATGAAAGGCAGCAGAG